>NW_026057586.1:39372678-39672678 GCF_023721935.1 Panthera uncia | reverse complement strand
TCCAACTCTTGATCTCAGCTCAGGTCATGGTCTCATGGTTCATGTGTTCAAGCCCCAAGTCGGGCTGTGTCTGTGCTGACAGTATGGAACCTGCTTGGGATTCTGTCTCTCCCTCTCTCTGCCCCTCCCCTGCTTGCACCCTTTCTCTCTCTCTGTCTCTCAAAATAGACACATAAACTTGAAAAAAAAAAGTATGTTGTGGCTGAACTAAAATGAACTATGACTCCATATAATAAGGTGTGAAGCTTTGATCAGATATGAAAAAATTATTAAAATTTGAATGATTACTATACGGGATCATTTATTCACAAGTCTAGAGATGAATACGGGAACAAAGAATTCTCTTCAGGTCCAGTTTGTTTTGCTACAACGTGTGTCTCTGACTGAGAATTAACAAAATTAACTCATATGGGATGGGTAAATAGGGGAATGGTGTCAACAAAATGCTGGGTTCTCCAGGGTTTATAGCTTTTCTGAGCACATTAATGCTTTGTACTTCCAAATAACAGCAGCTAAACACAAAGCAACAGGGTTGAAAGCAGCAAGCCATGGGAGGTGCCCAGTTTTGCAATTTCATACCAAGTTCTCTTGCTCTTTGGCTGTGTGCTGTCTTAGGAGTGTTTTTTAAGAGTGATTCTTTCCAATTTTTGTGCAATTTATCTTGTCTCTACAATTTATATCAGCCTTAACCCTTCCCCATACCCATGTCCCTCAGTCTACAATCACTTTTTCTTAAGGTGGCATCTTATATATTCTGTAGCATTATTTTGTTTATCAAAAGCTTGGCATGTCTTTTCAATCGCGCGATGTTTTTAAAAGATTGTTACCGATCCCATTAGTTACCAGACTACCCAGTTTTGAGTTTTCTGCCTCTATTTCCATCTCCCCCCTACACCTTGTTTTATTTAGTACGCTGTTTTGTTTCCGGTGGGAGAGTCTGTTGTGTGAATGGAGGGCTCCGTCCTTGGATTCCCCAAGAGAAGATTGAAGTGGGGATTCGCGCTTGAATTAAGAATTAAGACAGCCATAAGGAAAGTAGCAAACACAAAGCAGTTTATTAAAGCGAAAGTACAAGCGCAAGGTGGAAGATCAGATGCAGGTTTCACAAGTGGAAACAGTCCCTAGGTTGTTCTGGGATTGGATATTACGGGGTCTCTCTGGGCTGGGAGAAGATATGACACCCGATGGGGTGGTCTCCAATGGAGGCTGCTTCCAATTGTTTGAGGGAACTCCTCCCACAGGCTGGGAGGTGTAGTTTTTGACCCTACAGGGTTTGTACGGGAACCATCATGGCAGCCTTTCTCCATGACTGGCGGGTGAGGGTGGGGTCGGATTTGACGTGTTAAAATGAGTCTAGATGTTACCCTATGGCAGCGGTGGAAGAGGAGAGCGCCTGCTCTGTACCTGTGGCTCTTGATCTGTCAACCCTGAAGTCTTGGAAGCCACAAGGTCAGAATGTCGTGCGCTGTGCCGCGGGGTTTTAATGTGTAGCGTATTTATCATCGTCCCTGCCCCCAGCTTATGTACCTGTCATTCTCCTTCAGGGATTTGGGACTCTGTGCCAGGGAGTTCCTTCCACTGCTAATGTTTAGTGTCACCTAACAGTTTTAGAGGATGTGAGGTTTTTCAGGAAATGCCTTTTAATTTCGTGTCTTCACATGGCCTCCCTCCTAAGATGTCTATGTACTAATCTCCTCTTCTCCTAAGGACACCAGTCTTGGTTTAGGTCCCACCCATATGACCTCATTTTACCTTAATTATCTCTTTAAAGGTCCTGTTCCCAAATATAGCCACATTTTGAGGTATTGAGGATTAGAATGTCAACATACGAATTTTGAAAGGAACACAAATCAGCCCATAACCATACACGTATCTATAAATCTTTTTTTGTAGCCATCCATATCTATCTTAAACTGTTAAAGGCACATGAGTTCATACTTAGGTCTTCAACTCAAGGAACTTTTAAAGAAAACTAATATTAAAATAATTATAAACTCACAGGGAACTGCAGAAATAGTACAGAGAGGGTCTAATTTGTGGTTTCATCCAGTTGCTCCCAATGCTTATTTTATTTATTTATTTATTTATTTATTTATTTGAGAAAGAGAACGTGTGTGCGCAAGTTGGGGAGGGATAAGAAGGAGAGGGAGAGAGAGAATCTTAAGCAGGCTCCATGCCCGGCTCAGAGCCTGATGTGGGGCTCCAGCTCAGGACAATAAGATCCTGACCTGAGCTGAAATCAAGAGTCTGCGCTCAACTGATTGAGCCACCCAGGCGTATGCCCCCAATGGTTATATTTTAGATAACTATAGTATAATAATAACATTTAAAAATTAACATTGGTAAAATTGGGGGTTGTAGCTGGACACCATTTTACCATATATACTGATTCATGTAAACACCACCCAATCAAGACATAGAACCATTCCATCAACACAAGGTCTTCCTCCTGCTGCCTTTTATAGTCACACTCCTCACCCTGCCCCCCTTCCTCATGTGATCTCTAGTTAGTGGCAACCACTAATGGCTTTTCCATCTTTACAATTATGTTGTTTGGGGACGTTACATGAGTAGAATCATACATTATGTGACCTTTTGAGATTGATTTTTTTTTTTTTTTACTCATGGATCATCCAAGTTATTGGGTATATCAATAGTTCATTGTTTTTTATTCCTGTGTAATATTCCACAGTAAGGATGGGCCACGATTTGTTTAACCATTCAAGGTTAAGGGACACTTTGGTTGTTTCCAGTCTTGAAAAATTATAAATAAAGCTTTTTGAACATTAGTGTACAGGATTCTGTATGGGCATAAATTTTTATTTCTCTGGGATAATTTCCAAGGAATGTGATACTATTTGAAATATAATACGTGGAAAGGGGTGCCTGGGTGGCTCAGTTGGTTAAGTGTCCAGCTCTTGATTTCCATTCAGGTCATGATCTCATGGTTCATGGGATCGAGCCCCATGTTGGCCTCTGTGCTTTCAGTGCAGAGCTTATTTGGGATTCTCTCTCTCCCTCTCTGCCCATCCCCTGCTCACACTCTTTCTTTCTCTCAAAATAAATAAATAAACTTAAAAAAAATAAAAAGATGTGGAGAGAAGTGATATCACATAACAGTGCAACCAGTAGAGTGATCGTCATATTCATGAGCTTGCTAATTACTCCATATGGCAATTACTCTGTACACTTCTGATTTCTGGCTCTACCCTCTAAGATATCTTTATTTTTACTTTTTGTGAAATTCACATTGTTCTCTTCCATCGTTCTTTCAAAGCTATGGCTAATGATGATGAATATGCTTGTGGGCTTACATCATCAGAGATTTTCAGGGTGGAGTCTGGGGACCCTTGAGAGTCTCAACAATCCTTTCAGGGAGTCTGTGAGGTCAAACAATTTTTATAATAATTTGAAGATGCTATTGATCTTTTCATTCCCTTTCTTTCCAGAGGCTACATGATGTGTGATGACGTTATTACTACTGGAATGTGTGCTTGTGTATTAAAATTTTCTGTTTTAATTCTTATACTAGATTGATAGATGATACAGGTATAGACATAACCTACATAAACAAAAGCTTTTGGAGATCCTTAATAATGTTAAGGGTGTAACATAGTTCTAAGACCAGTTTGAGATTCACTAGTTTCCATTATTTGTATTAACATTTCTGGTTGTTCTGTATACCTTACCAGATCATAAGCTCTTCGATGGCAGAAAGTATATTTTTGCAATTCTTTATAACTGTCAATAGTGCCCTACAACAGTGATATGGGAACACAAGAAGTGATTATAAATGGATGATAAAATGGAGATGTGATTATCAGGTAATAATCTTGCTTTTCTGGGACATATTTATGAGATATAATTTAAGAAAGAACTGCCTACTTAAGCCACAAGACAACTTGCATCCTTAATTTTCAGAAATAGACTTCATGGTTCTATTTAAAACAGGGCCTTGGGCCACCTCTGAGATGGATCACAAGTAGATTTATTTGGATAGGGGTGATGGGAGAAAACTGAAGTGGTTTATCATTTGCCAAAATATCATCCTCTGTGGAGGAATAATAATAGTATAACTTTGAATAGTTTCCTGCCCCGCCACATACCCTTACACCAGAAAGAAGTCATTTTTCATAAAAATAGTAGATTAAAGGTTTTGCTGTGGTTTTCAAGGGTAGAATAACAACAACCCTTTCTTTCTCAAGATTCCCATAGGCTGCCCTTTTAATATGGAAGGACACAATTAGAATTGGTATATTGTACACCTGAAACTAATGTAACACTGTATGTTAACTACACTGGAATTTTTTTAGAAAAGAAAGCCACAATTAAACATATTGTAATTTAGCTCTTATTTTGCACTGGATACTGTATTTTTTTAATGTAAAGATGAAAGCCAAAATTCTTATCATAAATAGATACACAGTTTAATACTGATTTAATTTTTGAATCCCCAAAACGGAGCTTTAAGCCCCTTCATAGAACCCTTGATTCTACCCTCAAAGGAAGGTGTTTGCCCTGGGACACTCACTTTTTCCCTAATATGACTAAATAGGCTCCAGTCCTCTTATACTCCCAAACAATCTAATTTGTAAATAACAAAATGGCAGAACAACTCTAAATAAGAACATTTGGACAAACCTATCCTAGGTACTGAGAAAATGCTTATACCAACCAAAGATACATGAAGTGATAAGACATTTGCGATCTTGGTGTATTTGAAAGCTACAATTTGACAAAGCATTCTATTTACCATTATTTAAAGGGATTTTTTTTTACAAAGAGAAAAATACATTTATGTATGGTTTTAAAAATGCTACATGTCCAATTCTGGAACTAGGAGTCCCAAGTGGAAAAGCTAGTATGACAATCTTCACTTGACCTCTATAATATAGAATGTCTCTTCTTTATTGTATGACTTAATTCTTTTTATTTCTCTGCAATCCATGTATGGCCCATCTCCTTTCTCCTGTTACAGTTCTTGCTTTTTAATTAGGCTAGTGCATGCTAATGCACAGCTGATTGTAGGGGAATATTTTAAGTTTTATTTTAACTACAATACAATAGTCTTGTGCTAAATATTTGCAAAGGTCAAAATTTTTTACATGGAAAAGGCACTTGCATGGAGAATGAAGGATATATTGAGTAGCTTTCCATATACCTAGCACCTGGTGTGTGTCTAGTGATTGAAATAGGAACATGTGTTGAAGTTCTCTTATGATACTATTATCAGTTTATTCAGTTATACATGTATTGTGTACATTACTTGTGCCAGGACCAGTGTAAAGGATAAAAAGTTAGTACGATATTTTTGCCTTCAAATACCTCAGAGTTCAGAAGAGGGGACCTATTTCTAAGCACATCTTTTCAATATACTACGATGGTAAGAATGGTAGTGGCATGCATAAATACTCTGAGAACAAACATTTGGGGCTACCTAACCCAAACTCAGGGAGTCAGGGATGGCTTCAAACATGAATTAATCCCTAACTGAGTAACAAAGGAATTCATGTCAACTGATGAAGAGAATGGGGAGGAAGGGCAGCGCAGGCATAGAGAAAGCCAGACTAAAGGCTCAGAGAGGTAAACAGTAGAAGAGCATCAGTAGGACTGGGAAGGGGCCACCTAGAGATAGGAGGGCCAGTAAGGATCCTTAAGGGGCTGAAAGTCCATCTCACTGGTCCAGGATGGAAATGTAAGGATAATGACAAGAAAGGGACAGACAGGACTTACTTTCTTTGCTATTCTTCACCCTTGAGAAGGACCTCAACACCTGCAGTTGACCTTGGGGCTGGCTGTTAATCCACTGGGGTCATGGAAGAAGGAACAGTATTCAAATGAAGTGTTAGTGATACACTTGAACCCCTTGGGGCATGGGCCTTTCCTCTCATCTATCTATGTACCTACCCCACATAGAAGCCATAGTTACATCAATATCAAAGATCCCACTGGAATGCTCCTCTTGCATGGGGAGAGTGCCCTCTCTGGATCACTTTCCTTTTGGTTTGTCTTCTTCTGGTGGTTGCTTTTCTGCTGTTGCCTGCCATCATTCTGGTAATTCTCTCATGCTTCTGCTGCAACAAGGAACACTCAGACAAAGCATTTCCCCCAAATGTAGCAACATGGGTGGAGTTTAGGGGGGAAAAGGCTGGAATAATTTGTTTAAACTTGCTTTTGGGGGTGCCTGGCTGGCTCAGTCAGTGGAGCATGTGACTCTTGATCTTGGAGTTGTAAGTTCAAACCTCATGTTGGGTGTAGAAATTACTTAAAAATAAAAATCTTAAAAAAACACACACACAACTTGCTTTTAATCTAGGCCTAAATATAGATGGACAAACTGATTCTCCAATATGGTTTGGGCAAGATCCCCACATAAGAGAGTCAATGGGTGTTTGGGATCTCACTAGTAATAATGAATGTATAATAGAATCTTATTTCCCTGCCCTATGTTCCATACACTCTTGAAAGAAACAAAGCAAAATTTTCCCTTCTTTACCCATAAGAGGGTTATCCAAGTGTTTGTTCATTAGGAGAACCAGAAAGAGGGTAAAGGAGGTTTTGCAATTTGCATAGTGACAAGGTCTAAGGAGTGGCTATGTGATTATGTGATTGAAGTGAAGGGAGAGTAAAGGTCATGGAGCTGAGAAGGTGAAGAAGCTCTATCACATCAGGATGCCAGGATGTAGGAACCAGGGTGGAGATGAAATATAAGTTCTAATTATCAGAGTCCTGAATATGTTTGTTAGAATAATTTGGCATGGGTGCTCTGAAATGTTAGAGAATAGTAAATGGAAGGTGTGAACTTTAGAAGGAGAAGCTCTTCGTATTGCACAAATGTGGAAGAAGAATATTTAAAGTGGATAGTTCACACTTGTTTGCTCACTTACTTCATCTAATGATAGTATACTGGGTCCTAGGTGGGTATTGGCTTGCTAGTCCTACCATCACAAAGTACGACTAACTGGGTGGCCTAAACATAGAAACTACTGTCTCATAGTTCTGGAGGTTAGAAGTCCAAGATCAAGGTGTCAGTAGGTTGGTTCCTTCTGAGGGCTGTGAAGAAAGGTCTGTACCATGCCTCTTTAGCTTCCAAGTTTACTGGCAATCTTTGGTGTTCCTCGGCTTCTAGAAGCATCATTCTGATCTCTCCTTGGATCTTCACATGGCATTCTCTGTGTGTGTATGTGTGTGTCCAAATTTCCCCAGGATACTGGTCATATTGAATTAGTGCTCACCTTAATGACCTCATCTTAACTAACTATATCTGCAATGACTATTTTTTTTTTAACGTTTTATTTATTTTTGAGACAAAGACAGAGCATGAACGGGGGAGGGGCAGAGAGAGAGGGAGACACAGAATCGGAAGCAGGCTCCAGGCTCTGAGCCATCAGCCCAGAGCCCGACGCGGGGCTCGAACTCAGGGACCGCAAGATCGTGACCTGAGCCGAAGTCAGCCGCTTAACCGACTGAGCCACCCAGGCGCCCTGCAATGACTATTTTTGAGTAAGGTCACATTCTGAAGCTCTCAGGGTTAGGACTTCAATATATCTTTTTGGGGTGACACAGTTCAACCATAAAACCATCTTGAATTTGAAAATCTTGATGTATTTAAAAACTTAACTATGACAGTAAAAACACTGTCATTGGCAATTGTTAAAACGAATGACTTTTTCCTCCAGAGACACGACCAATAAATTCAATTATTTAAAAATTGACTTGCAAGCTGAATTAGCATCATTCATTTGTATTCCATCCATCCACCCACCCACCTATGTGTTCAGCCCATGTGTTTTGCCCACCTACAATGTAAGCTTGGGATAAATAAGATATGGTTCATATTCCTAAGAAATTCACAATCATAAGGAGGAAACAGATACATAAATAATCACAGGGTACCTTGTAATAAGCGCCGTGATAGATGTTTTTTCCTCATCAGTACTTCCATCTTTTAAGAAACTTGTTAAATCTGCAGTGTGAAACTTACTGATGGAAGATGCAGCTCAATTAAAGCAGGGGCCATGCAGCAATTTCTATAAGACTGTTCACATTCTGTGTCACTAAATTTTCCTTTGTGGAGTTTTAAAACTTGAGAATCTGTTGAAAGAGAATATTCACTGGGCCTGAATACATGGCTGTTTTGTTGAACCAAGATAATTGAGACTTAGATATGATTATAAGCTGTCGTGAATGTATGTGTACTCAGGGTTTCTCAACTTTGGCATTATTGACACTTTGGGCTGAATACATTTTTTTGTAATTGTAGAGGGCTGTCATGTGCATTTGTAGGATATCTTAGCAGCATCCCTGGCCTCCACACACTAGATGCTAGATGCCAGCGGTGCCTCTCTCAACCCTGTTTGTGAAACTTCCCCCACCCCCATTCGTGACAACTGGACAATATTGTTGCAGTTGAGAACCACTAATGTGTGCTTGAATGTCATGGACCCGTCATATCTTATCCAATTTAATGTGTGCAGTATTGACCTGGTTTCCTAGTCAATCTCACCTTTCACTTCAGTTTAAGCAGGGAAATTTACTTTAGTTGCTTATTAATTTTTTGGAGAGGGGGATTGGGAGGTTACCAGCTTAATCTAAGAGCTTAAGAAATTATACTAATACCTAGCAACTTGGGCTGGTAACTTGAAGCTTGCTAACTATTAGTATGATGGACTAACATTTTAGTACAGAGAATGGAAGCAATGAAGGAAAGCAAGAAAGGGAGGAGACAAAATAGACAAGAATGGCTTCAATGCTTGTCATATTAACTTTAGGGATGGATTTTGGAGCTGGTAGGAGGTGTATGAAATGAAGAAGAAGAGCTCAGTGCTTTGGCCAGTCGCTCCTCAGAGGCCATTTTCCTCCCCCCTTGTACCACTGTCAGTATTATATCAGCTTAATCTTGAGTTTTTGAAGGGATGCTCTTGTACCCCTGCTGCTTCAAGTCATTCCACTTCCCACCATGTATTACTATGGTCAGGACATAAACATTAGACTATCAACCCTCCCTAGTCTCACTTGTGCATTCCTATAAAGATGCTAAGCATTGGGGTGCCTGGTCGGCTCCATCAGTAGAGCATGTGATTCTTAATCCCGGGGTCATGAGTTCAAGCCCCATATTGGGTGAGGAGCTCACTAAGAAAAAAGGATGCTAGGCATCTCTGGCTTTAGAATTGGAAAATCTAGCTTGACTATCAGAACTTGACTGATTTGCTGACAACAGCCCTGGCACAAATAGTTTTCAACAGCAGTTATTTTACTGAGCTGAACTTTCTTAACATATCAGATCATTACTCTTAAGTACAAATACGTAGTCTTAGTGAAGTAACGGGGCATAGCCTGTATTGGATTTTGATAGTTCTGGCATTTGGTTCAGCAGTAGCTTGACCCTGAGTTAATTAGACTGACAATTCCTGCTGGCTGTTTAATCAAAATACTGCAACTTTCAACTTAATCAGTAATTTAGTTCATTTGTCTTTATTATGATTCCATGATTATTTCTGGTTGGAAGACTAGTATTTTTGATAATTGTAATATTAGTGATGAATGGCAATATGTCTGTGTAAAGAAATACGCATTAGTATATCTACAATACCATGATGGGCTTTAAAAATAAATTCCTTTGAAGGAAAGAAGATAACAACTATTTCTCTAATACTCAAAGCATCTTTCCCATGTTTTGATAATTTAAATTACTATCAATTATAAGAAACCATTGAATTCAAGAGGAGAAAACACAGTTTCTTCCCTAAAATAATTTTAATGTTTCAAAAACTTGCAGAGATAGCTTTATAGGAGGTGTAAGAATAGGGCTGCCTGGCTGGCTCAGTCAGTAGAGCATGTGACTTGGTCTCAGGGTCATGAATTCAAGCCCCACATTGGGTGTAGAGTTTACTTTAAAAAAATCATAGGAATTTTTTAAAAAGATACTCCTCCAATCTACTTCCTTAACAAATCACTTATATTTTCCATGTTTTTTTCCAATCTTGTTTGCATGCATAACCAATTTTATACAGTTGCAATTACAGCGTAGATCCAATTTTGTATTCTGCTTTTTTCACTTAGCATTATTCTTCCATAATAATTTAAAGAGAGTTTTATTTACGGTTATTTCAAATGTAGAGAATATAATTTTCTAAACTGTACTTAAGTGCTCAATTTAAATATTTTAATGGCCAACCCAAATCATGAAATGCACTCTAGATAGGGGTGCGTTATAGTTAATGCTTAATATTGCAGGAAGCAACTTACATATACATTAGATTAAAGTCCAATGTTATACACAAGTGGAAATGAGGACATTGAAGGCTGGTCGTCTTTATGTATTTGGACATTTTTCTACAGTCAGATGTACTTCTAGAATTGGTTAGCCTGGCTGCTAAATCTTCATGCCCTGAACTAATTCAGCCAGTTGTAAAATTGTACCTTTCTGCAGATGACTTAACATATGCAGCTCATTTATACTTGAACTTGGTATGATTCAGATAGCATTATCCTAAATGATGTTAAGAAATTGTTCATTTTCTGTGTCAGCGAAAAATGAGGAGAGGCCAACTACATTTCGCCTGAAGAGAGTCATGTCAGAACTGACATCTTGGCAGATACAAAAATGCAAGTAAGATATTTTAACAGGGCATACTAAAACTAATGAACTGAGGACCAATATACACTTCTACATTGTATTAAAGTGGCATTACTGAATTTACAAATGTTAAAAGACATGCTTTATTAGTTGCTGTAGGAGTCCTGTTTCATTTTAGTGTATCAGTTAAAAAATAAATTTGCTTTCCTTTTGTGCATTTTTTAACCCTTATTCTAAAATGTGGGTTGAGAAGATGGATTGTAAAAGTTAATTGTTCTAGTATAAAACATTAAAAGGAAAATGGACTATTTATGTATCTCTATGTATTTATTAAAGAAACAAAATCTGAACAATGAATTTTTTTGCTTGACAAAGTGAGTAGCCTAGTGAGGTCTCCCACAAGTAATATTGTGCTTTAAGCTAAAAAGCTAATAGGATACTTGGATATTTTGAAATTAGTGAATTATTTGCAAGAGCTGAAGAAGATTGTTTCCACTTAATTCACTTTCTATTGGGCTCTTATTAATATGTGGTGTCCAATTTTAATTTCTTTATTTTCAGGGTGATTTTTTTCCCCCAGAGAATTTAGGAAAAAGGACTACAATTGATGAAAAGGGTATCAATTGGAAAGATTAAATCTGACTGGGTTGTTTTTCCTGGAGGAGAAACTAAGATGTTTAACTTAATACTCTCTTCAGGTAGATTGGCTATTATAAGGTCAACAAGACCAATTCAGTTTGTCCCCTCAATTTTATTTAGAACAGAGGGCCTCAGTGCATGGTCCCCACCCCTGCAGCATCAGTACCCCTGGGTATCTTGGGGCCCACCCCAACCCACTGTACAGATGAAGCCCAACACTAGTTTCAATCAACCTTCCAGGTGATTCTGCTGTGCACTAAAGTTTGAGAGCTAACAGTTTAGAAATAGTTTAGGGAAAAGAACAAATATTAAAAATTGAGATAAATTAAAAGGAAATGGATAGGGGCGCCTGGGTGGCTCAGTTGGTTAAGCAGCCGACTTCGGCTCAGGTCATGATCTCACAGTCTGTGAGTTCGAGCCCCGCATCAGGCTCTGTGCTGACAGCTCAGAGCCTGGAGCCTGTTTCAGATTCTGTGTCTCCCTCTCTCTGACCCTCCCCCATTCATGCTCTGTCTCTTTCTGTCTCAAAAATAAATAAACGTTAAACAAAATTAAAAAAAAAAAAAAGGAAATGGATAAATGAATTTGCTTTGACCTCAAGAAGAACCTTTCTAGGGGCACCTGGGTGGATCAGTCCGTTATGAGTCTGACTCTTGATTTGACTCAGGTAATGATCTCACAGTCATGAGATCAAGCCCCACATCAAGCCCTGTGTCTGGACATGGAGCCTGCTTAAGATTCTCTCTCCCTCTCCTTCTGCCCCTCCCCTGCTCAAGCTTTCTCTCTCTCTCTCTCAAAATATTAAAAAGAAAAAAAGAAAAAGGCTTTCTAGGTATTGTGGTTATACTGTACCAGTATTTATAGGATGCTTCAGTATTTTTTTTAAAGTAAGCTCTAGGCCCAATGTGGGGCTCAAACTCCCAATCCTGAGATCAAGTAACATGGTGTATTGACTGAGCCAGCCTGGTACCTCTCACAAGCTTATTCTTGAGGCTGCCTCAAGTGGAAGGGGCACGTCTTCGCAATAGAAGATGAAGAACATCTTCATGATGAAGAACAGAAGAACTTTGCTCCATTATTTTATTGAAATACTTAAAGATTTGTATATCGCTTTAGATATTCTTCTCAATTCCCTCCCTCAAGACACCCTGAGGATCTGTATACTTTCCATCCACTTGTTTTGGAAGAATAAGTCATATTTCATCTGGAGTTCAAATGAATCAGTTCTTTAAATTCGTCCCCTGTGCTCAATCCTGTAAAATAACATTTAGGAGAGCTTTGGGAGTGAAACAAAATACTCTTATTCAAATGTAAAATGAAAATGTAAGAAACATTATGAACCTCTTTGTCTCTCAACTGTTATTTTAAAACTTGGGAAAGTACTGGCCTGGAAGTGGGAAAGGAGTTGATGTTTCCTCCACTGGCTTTGCCAGGACCCCCTGGGGTTTACTCTTGAAGAATGGTTTGAGTTTGTCTGCAGCCATCTCTAGGTTCTTGGTAATTGGAAGGTAGCCACAGCAGGGCCAGCATTAAGCATTTCCATCCTTTCTATTGGGCCTTCTGGCTGTAAACTACTGGAAGACACAAGCCACATGTTATCGCTCTTTGCAGGATCTTGGTGTCCATCCTGCAGTGCTGCAGCCAGGAACTCAGGGCATGTATTCTCTTTCAACGAGTTTAGTAGGGCATGGTGGGAGCCAGGAAAGGCCCGCCCTGCCCACACTCTTTAAATTTATACCCTGCTCCCCAGCCCTGATACTCCTCCCTGTTTTATTATTTTTCCCAACAGCAAATCACTTTCTAACATTCTATGTCATTTACTGATTTGGTTTATTTTTATCTCCCTCAGTCCACCATGAGGAGAGAGATTCTTGCTTGCTTGATTCACTGCTGTACCTTCCCCAAAGACCACATAAAACAATGCAGACAAAGGACAAAAGAGGCAGTCAATAGATACTAACTGAATGAAGAATTGCTGTCACATTTATTGCACATTATATGTTGCACACCTAAAATGGAAATAATGTTATATGCCTTTTATCTCCCAGTAATAATAATAAAAAAAGAACTATTCACCAAGCACTGTGTTCTGAGCTTAGTGCTAAGGTACTAAGTGCTAAGGTACTATATTGAATAACAGAATTCACCCCCGTTCTCAGAGTTAACAGTTTGGTGTCACCCCTACCCACTCTAGGTCCTATTGCATTTTGTTCGCCTGTGGGATTGACATTTCTGTTATTGTAGTTTTCTCCTGTAACAAAGCATTCCTCAGCCAAGACTACAGCATTGCTTCTTGAGTCCCCAAACCAGCAGCATGAAGAAATGTTAGAAATACATTTCAGATCTCTTCCTAGAACAGTAGAATTAGAAACTCTGGGGGCGGGACTCAGTAATCTGTGTTTTAACAAAACCTCTGGGTGATTCTAATACACTCAGGTTTGTGAATAACTAACAGAGGACTGAATTCTAAAACTGTCAGGTGAGTACTTTTGAGAAAGAAATTGGAGGCTACCGATACACTGTTCAATTCATTTTGTGCTGCCTATAGATAGCATTTCCAGTAACAAGGTATCAATAACAGGAAAAGAATAAATGGTATTTAAATTAATTTCCCATTACTGCTGTATCAAATTACCACAAATTTATTATCTTACGGTTCTCAGGTCAAATTTCTAAAATATGCTTTACTGGGCCAAAATCAAGATGTCAGCATCATTGGGTTCCTTCAGAAGGCTCAAAGGAGCCTTGACTTTTCCAGGCTATAGAAGTTGTCTGCATTCCTTGGCTTGTAGCCCTTTCCTTTGTTTTCAAAGCCAACAGTTCTCTGAATCCTACTCTCTTGCTTCTAAAGATTCTTGTGATCACATTAAGTCCACCCAACTAATCCAAGATATGTCCCTACCGCAATATTCTTCATGTAATCACAGCTATAGAGTCTCTTTTGCTATGCAAGGTATCTGATTCACAGCTTCCAGGGATTAGGATGTATGTGTCTTTGGGGGGCCATTATTTTACCTACTGTAACATTCATTATTAGGTGGCATAGAATACCAAGCAGCTCATGTCTTAAGTATGATGACTTTAGAATGTCAAAGCAACTGCTTGAGGAATAACAAAAAGCAGCCATTACTGAGAGCTAGACAAAAGAGAAGTCTTCAAGACCTATTAAAAATCCATTAGAAATGAAACGTTTTATGTGGTCAGTAGTAAAAGAAATAGATACTCTACCTATTATATTTATGGTGACTGAAACTGCAGAGTCAAGTGCAGTTCCATGGGTAGAAGGGGTGGACAGTTCTGCTTCTGGGCAACCATAACCAGGATAATTTGAGGCGTGCTAGGAAGACCCCTCTAATCTAAAACACCTCTACTAACAATGTTAGTGAGCTCTTGATCGGGAAATGTTTGTCTTTAAAGCAGAGAAACACGTAGAGAGGGCCATTCCTAATTAAGGCCTGAGCCAGTTCTTTGCTTCAACATAATTTATATGTGAAAGTCAGTAAAAATGGACTTGATTGGTTGCCTGGAAGAAGTATAGCCACAAATAGGAAAGTCTGAGGCACTATTTACTAACAGTATGAGGCTTAGTTTTCTTTTCTGTAAAATCTGGTTAATTATTCTTACATCATAAAATTATGATGTAAACTAAATGATATGATGCATCTGAAACACTTATCCCAAAGCTTGGAACACAGTGAATTGTTCAGTATGTGCCAGCTGCACTTATTAGTGTGTTGTCTTCATTATCATTATTTTTTATAAATCTAATCTTGTTTGAGGAAGATACATGGGAATGCTATTGCTTTCCTTTGTTGTTGGTGATGGCTTTCAGAGGCTGGATGTGTGCAGAAATTTTTATTTAGCAGTACCTTGGGCAGCTATATTTTTTCCTCCAAACTACTTCCTGAATCTCAGTGGGCCTTGAGGAGGTGAGGGAGAAGAGCTCCATGTATAGGGAAGGCAGAAGTTTCAGAAATGGAGGTAGGGATAGATACACTTGAGTTATAGTTTTCCTCCACAGTTTTACTGAGGGTCAAAGAACATCCACTAGCATGTGAGGGAGTTCATGTCAGGCACTGCCTTTGCATGGTGCTTGCCATACACTAAGTACTCAATAAATGTTTAACGAATGAATGATTTCTGCCCCTTCCTGGGGAGTCCCCACTATATTCTCAGTTCATAGACTCCTTATTGCTAGACTGAAATCTGTGATGACCCCAACTGCTGCCTTCAAATCCCTGGGACTAAATATCATAGCTTATGCAACTTTCTTCGTGAAGTTTCCTAAGATCTCCAAGTTAGAATTTGCCACTACTACTCTACCCTTGGTTTACACACTTCCTTTATATTACCAACATTTCTTTTTACTGCTTTAAACATGATTCTATGTATGCTCTTTTGTAAGCTCATTGAAAACAAATGCCATATTTTATTTATGTTCGTATTTCTAAATCCTAGCACAAAGCCTAGAGCAGAGTAGGTATCTAATAAGTGTTTGTTTACTTAACAAAAATGAATGATAAAAAATTTAAGCAGGGTTTTAGTTTTATAAGTTTAGACTACAGTGTTGAAAGGATCATTATTACAGATGATAAAGTCCACAGAACCAGGGCTGTGTGTTCGTTGGTGGTGGTGACAAAGGTGAGAAGTAAAGAGAAGGGGTCTTAAAAGAAGAGAGGAAGAGAAATGTATATGAATTTGGAATGATCTTTCCTTCTATAAGGAATGTCAAAGAACATACAGTGAAAGGAGGGTAATGGAGGGATCATAAGAGAGACTGTTCAAGGCCATCCATCTTCTCAAAACCAAAATTTCTCTATTTTTACTTCCCTTCTCCTTTCTTCTTGTATCAAAGGAAAATGTGCTGCTCTTTCAAGAGTGATTTCTCCACACCTGGTGTCACCTTGCTGTCTCCTGTCTTCTTGTTCCACTGATGATATACTTCTTTCTTCTTTGTCAATCTTCTTTCTTTTCTTGCTCCTTCTGCTTCCAGCAAATATACCCAAGGCTTCGTTACTGTACAGTTAGCCCTTCCTTTGTCCTTGCTACCTCCTTTGAGCTTTGTTCTTAATTTCAGTTTCTTCTTCATTGTTAATCAGGTCATCCACATTCCTGCCTCCTTTTCCTCACCACTTACCTTACACAGTTTGGTGGTATTGCTGTGCTGAAACCTCTCACTGATCACCATCAGTGATCTCCTACTTTGAAAAACACATTATAATTTCTTAGCCTGCACTTCACTAAACCTCTCTGAGGCGTTTCATGTGGACTTTTTGCCAAAATATGACCGTCAGCATTTCTATCTAGAAATACTCTCTATATTAATTAGCTAATTGATTAAACAAACATTTGAGTGGCTACAGTGGACCAGCACCATTTTAAGGGAAAGAAAGTCATGGGCAAAAACAGACTAGGTCCTTTACCCTGTTAGAGGTTAAAGTTTAACTGAAGTTTGAGACAGTTAATTGATCAATAGGTAACATAACATTGCAGTTGTGAAAAGGGCTATCAAGGAGATGTGACATCGTTAGGGAAATCAGGCAAGACTGCTCTGGTGGCAGGTCATTTAAGTTGGGATCTGAGGGGCGTGCAAGAATGAACCAGCCTAAGGGGAAAATGGAAGAGTGTTTATGCAAGGGGGGGCAGCATAAACTACATATTGTAGGAGGAGGTGAAGAGTGTAAGTGACTGAAAAAAAGACCTGTTGGTTGGAGTGGAGAACACCAGGCGGTGCCTAAATGGGTGCGTGGAAGGGAATGTGACAGGACCCAGGAAACCATGTTAAGGAATGAAGCAGTAGGAAGCTACAGAAGAATTTTAAGCAGGTGAATGCCCAAATCTGATTCATGTTTTGGAAAGGTTGTTCTGGCTGCAGCATAATACCCTGGGGTGGGGGAAGAGTGGATGGGGCTTAACAGCCAGTCGGGAGGCTACTACATAGTACAGGCAAGAGATGATGGTATTTCGTACCAAAAAAGTGGTGGTGAAGGATTAAGTAAAATAATTGATTTAACAGATCTTGGTATACAAAGACAATCAAGACAAATTAATGGTCCTTCCATTTATTGGTAAATATTTTCAATAGACTATACTGTGGCATATTTGTGCACCCTTGTGATACAGCTGCACAACTACATCCCCCACATGGAATTTCCATCCTGATCTGATTTGCTTACCTCAACGTGCTCCCCTGTCCTTATCTCTCTCACAGCATGTATCATACTGCACTACATTTCTTCTCCTCCAATAAGATGTGGGCTCCTTAAATATGGATGATGTGTATCACCAGTTGTTCTCAAGCTTAATGTGCATAAAAGTCACATGGAGATTTTCTTTAAATGCATATTTGACTCATTAGATGTAGAGTGGGGTCTGAAATGATTAACTTCCAAATTTTTTATGTTTTATTTTCTTTTTGAGAGACAGAGAGAGAGAGAGAGAGAGAGAGAGAGGGAGGGAGAGGGAGAGAGAGAGTGTGAGTGGGGAAGGGGCAGAGAGAGAGGGAGACACAGAATGTGAAGCAGGCTCCAGGCTCCAGGCTCTGAGCCATCAGCACAGAGCCTGACACAGGGCTTCAACTCACAAACTGTGAGATCATAACCTGAGTCGAAGTCGGATGCTTAACGGACTGAGCCACCCAGACACCCCTGAAATGATTAATTTCTAATAAGACTCAGGTGATGCCAATGCCACCGGCTTAGAGAGACCACTTTGGGTAGGAAAGTCATTATACACAATCTTATCCCCTGTACCTAGTAGAGTGCCTGGTACATAACAGATTCTTGGCAAATGCCTATTGACTGAATAGTCTATTTTTCCAAACTTATCTGCTAATATTTTCCTTTATGTACCTAAATCTCAAAGCACTGCCATAACATCACCCCACATTCAGTTTCCCATGTCACTTTCCTCATTCACTTGGAGAGATAGCTCACTTTTATCTCAAGTGGAAAACAATTTTGCAAATCCATCTCAACTACCATATCCTCTAACGGTTTTCTCACTTATCCCCAAGTAAAATTTTTCTCCTTCACCTGATTTCACTTCCCTATAAAAAAAAGATAGAAAACAGGCATATTTGTTTTTCTTTCTTACATACTGTCCTGTTACGTTTGCTTCGTTCAAATCTTGTTTCAACTGCCGTCCCAAACCCAGATCCTCCAGACTATGTATGCCGTAGGGGGAAGTGAGTCTAAAGCTTTTATTCTCTAATTACTCTGCATGTAATAGTATCCAGTAAGTATTCATAGAACAAATGAATTGTGAATATGGGTATATGAGTCAAGGTATAACTTTGTAGAAAGAGATAGGACCTCAGCTTCCCTTCCTGAATTCTTATATATGGGATAGCTTGGGGAAACTTTTAACTGGCACACATATCTTCCAGAATAGAGATAGGTCGGTGGGTAACTAGACAATTTAGATAGAGAAGAGTGACTGACAAGTTTTACCAATGATGTGGAGGATATTTGCTGTTTGGATATTTAAGGAGGGAGGATGGAACAAGAATGTCATGGTGTCATACCTCTGTTTTGTTGACTGTCCCTCTTCCTACTCAGGAGATATAATCACCCTGAATCATCTTGACACCAGTTTTTGTGCAAGTATTTCATGTGAATGTAAAAACTAGTGTTCCAGAGGGTGGTTAAGTCTTTTGATCTGCAGTCATCTAACTGAAGGTCAGGGAATTTGAGAGTCTCCTGAATAAAGTGACTTTGTTCCTTGGATACAAGATAAGTGATGCTAAATACAAATTTAATCTCAGAACATAGCAGCATACATATTGTATATAAATTGAGAATATACTTTTAAAATAACAATTCTATCTAACCTGACTTTTATTTTGCTTTGTAAATAAAAGATAGGTGGTCTAAATTTTAAAAAAGAAAGATAGTTTGGCTTATTTTATGACTGTGTGCATGAAAAATAGGCTACATTTTGCCCATTTGAAACATAGACATGTATAGTTGTTGAGATCTCAGCAGAACGAGGTATTGTTCGTTTTGGTAGATCAGTGTTTCTTCAACCCTTTTTTAGATTATTAATTTCACTGCCAGTTAAATAAATGAAAGGAAAATTTTTCTCAAGGTTAGATTTATCACAATTTCTGAATTAGTGGTATCTAATTTAAAGGTTTTTCCACACTCATCTACCATCTACCTCTTCTAGTTTGGTTTTCTGTGCTCATATCACTAACCAGATGAACTAGATGAGATTGGATCTGGGCACAAATAATATAATATATAAACACCTCATATGACTCCTTTGCCTTGGTCTCTAGACAGTATTCAAAGAAAAATTGAGAGTGGGTAAATAATCAGATCATTTATTTATTTTATTTGAGATTGAAAAGAGTATGTACTTCATCCTCTCCATTAAGACCAAAAAAAAAAAAAAAAAGTTGAGTCATAGCAATCGAGACTTGCCAATGTTTTGAAAAATATATCTATCAAAACATTAAACTGAGTAGGGTTCAAAGCATTGAGAAATGCTCAGAGGCAGGCAGGCAGGCAGAAGGCTGGCTGGATGGCAAGAGCCTGGAGATTTATGTTGTGTTAAACCAAACAGGGTACTTTGGGCAGAGTTTCTTCTGAGAGTGTTATTTTAGGATTCCAGGTAAATCAATCTTTGCTACTGCTCTCTCTCCAGTTCACCGTGTCCTCCATCCCAAGTGCCCTTAATTTTTATGAGGTGCCATTTAACAAATTGTCATCAGAAGGATCTTCGATGTCTCTTGGCACACGCAGGCTTGTGGGTTTGTTTGCTCTCCGCAGCTCTCCTGTACCATTCCCTCTTGCTTCTCCACCCACCACTTCTTGCCCTCACTTTTCTTTGCTGGAAATCTCCATCTTTCCTGCTCTCTTCCCACCCACTTTCATCTCACACATCCTGTCTCTGCTCTCCACGGTGGCCTCATGAATGAGTAGAACCTTTATCAGCAGTCACTGATATGACAGGTGCCTTGTGCACATGACATTGGACCTCACGTGTCTTCCCCACCACCACATCACATAAAGGACTGTTCTTTCAAAAAGTTTGGGCATTAAAAAATTGTTTTTAAATGTTTATTTATTTTTGAGAGAGAGAGAGAGAGAGAGAGAGTGAGAGAGAGAGAGAGTGAGAGAGAGCGAGCATGGCCAGCGGAGGGGCAGAGAGAGAGGGAGACACAAAATGCAAAGCAGACTCCAGGCTCTGAACTGTCAGCACAGAGCCTGACATGGGGCTTGAACTCACAAACTGTGAGATCATGACCTGAGCTCAGATGCTTAATCAACTGAGCCACCCAGGGGCCCCAGAGTTTCAGCATTTTTAAACATTTTGAAAAAATGCTGCTGTCACCAGCAAGGGAAAATTGCCATCTTAATTCTTATACAAGTTTAGGAGTGTTTTTACCATAGAGAGAAAACTATCTATTGGTTGATCTCTTGTTTATTCTTTTCACCCCAACATCTCTGTTCGCCTTTTATAGATGTTCTTAGAGTCTTTTACCCACTTCTTACAAACTTTTTGATTTGACTTTCAAACTCTAGTTTTCAATAAGGGAAATAAATAAATAAGAAGCTTGTTTATTATTCTGTCATTATTGCTTTATCATCATGGCATGAAATACTGAATAATGAGGATGCAAACACCCATTTTATGGGCCTATTGCAATCTTCCCTGTATAATTAATATCTATCATTAGATGAAAGTCATATCATTTGCAATTTGATGCAGCTTTCTTTAGAATTTCTTGATGACTCTAAGGTAGTTTATATGCTAGTGCACCTGTTGCTTGTAATCAGCTTTTATTAGATAAATAGGCATCTAGCCCTTTGCATGCTCTCCTTCACTACTCATCTTCTCAAAGGGCCACTGCAGTGGCGAGAAGCAGCCTTTATTATAGCTCCTTTGCATAATAAGGCTGTCTCTCCCTTCTTCTGCCTCCTCGCCTCCCACCAGAAGGAAATATTGCCTCTGTCTCACTATGAGGGCATTCAGGCTGGATGGCCTTGTTATAAAGCACAGAAGTTGGAGGCATATAAATCTAACACATATCCAGAAAAAGAACTTGTCTCAGACTAGACTCAGGGCACTCTGCTTGAGCTCTCTGTTTTATCCCATTCCTGGAAACAAGAGCTGTTGCTGACATTAAAAACACAGCTTCTTATAATCATTTCTTATCTCTTCCCTTAACTGCACAGACAAAGCCAGACAGAAATTGGGTCATACATTCACAGGTTTTAAGTTTACATGGGAACCTACCCTTTTCTCTTTGTCTTAGGCTCCAAGGTAGCTAAGGTTGTTGCTAATCCCATATATCACAACAACGCAGCCCCTTGAATCCTGGTGCCCTTGGAGATACCTGTCATCACTCACAACGGTCCAGAGGAGCCCATGAGCGCACACAGAGATGAGTACCAATCCATCACCACTACTGAACTGGTAATTCCAATGTCATGCCCTCCTGATGGTGGGTCAATGGCCCCAGCCTCCAGTATGAAGGATGGTTCATTCCTTCATTTGGCACAGCTCTCCCCTGACCCAGAACACTGAGGATGAGTAAGCTCATCCCAAGATTCAGAAGGCCTGGATACTTAAAAGCCTTAGCACCACCCACACGGTTCATTGCACAATTTCCTTATTTATTACAACTCCAGAACCCTCCTCCTTTTCCTCTGAAGCCACAAGGTTCACTAGTGGAACAACTCAGAGGATGAGATGGTATGCTAATAAACACTTGTGCAAATATCAATTGATAATGTCACAATGTATTTGTGGAGGAGTCGGAAATTCCAGTAACCAATCCTAATTTAGCAGGTAATTTCTTTTTCCTTTCTCTCTCTCTCTTTTTAAAAAAGTACTTTTTTTTTTTTTTTACCTTGCATACCTAAAAAAATTTCCCCCTTGTTTTTGTTAGAACAGAGATTCTTTAAAAGTGTTTCTGGGGAGACAGTTCATTAAGTGGTTAAGAGTGCAGTCAGGCTGCCTTGGTCTTAATTTCTTCTTTTGCACACTTAATAGTCTTGTGAACAGATTACTTAACTTCTCTAAACTGGATTTTTCTCATCTCTAAAATGGGAATGATCACGGTACCCACCTTGTAAATTTGTTCTTGTGAATGACTCCATGTAAAACACTGCATATGATGCCACAGAAAAGCAAGAGACAGACAGACTTAGGGTTTAATCCTGGATCTTGAGCACGCCATGTGACGTTGAGCAAATATTTAACCTCTCTGAACCTCAGTTTTTTCACAAAGGTAGGGATAACAATTCGTACTGGAACAGCTTTTGGTTAAGAATTGTATGAGTTAGTATCTATAACACATCTGACATATTATAGCAGCCTAATGAATATTAGTTTTCTTTTGTATTAAATTGTTAGAAACAACATGGTAGAACTGACAAGCATGACCTTTGGGTGGAAATTGATTTGAAGCTTGACTCTATAATTTAATAGCATCATGGCCTCAACTTGGACAAATTACCTCTTTTTTTGAGCTTCAGTTTTCTCATCTATAGCATTACCAGATTGCTGTGAAAATTAAAAGGAAAATAAACCATACTATATTTATAGAAAGTTCATGGTTCAGAGTCGGGATAATGTCTCCCTCCTCCTTCCTTTAGGGCTACTAGATGTCAAGTATTTAAAAAAGTAAAGCAAAGCAAAACAAACAGCAGTGACAACATCTTGAACTCTGGTACTAGGAGGGGAAAGTTTAATAAAAAGCACTAGCACTTATCTCAGATAAGAACATCAACCAAACCATATGCCTCACTGGTCTTCAGGTCTACGGTGTGTAGAGAGGATTGTTTGTAGAATGCAGCGGGTGAGTACTGAAGGACACAGTTAGGAATTGAAAGTCCCATTCTGACCAATTTTCGGGAGAAAGCCTCTAGGGACAGCTGCTGGCTTGACTCGGGGAGATTTTAAGATAGAAAACAACTAGCCCATCTTCTCTTGGGTGTGTGACAGTTTCAGGGAAACCTGACTTACAAGGACAGACTGACATCTTCCCAGGCTTATAAATGGTCAAAGGGAGTCAAACAGCCCCACCCTTTCTTGGCATGCTTTGGTACTGAAAATTTTCCACTTTATGTGGAACTTGAGACCTTATAGTGAAACCTTGCATTTGAGGCCCTATTCTTTTTTGAAAAATGTTACAAGAAATTATAGAGGGAGCTTACACAGCTGGTGACTGTTAGCAAACAGACCAAACCGAGAAAAGCAGGCCAACATAAATTCTCACCAGAAAACAAGGGTGAGAGTGCCCTGTGGCCAAAAGAAATTCCATAAATCTAAAGCAAGGGATTTGGGGGCCGAGATTAATTTTGTTAAACTCTTAGGGTTCCTCACTTCGACTTTATGAATGAAATATAAGCAACAAAGACCCTCTACATTGTGTCCTGGATTCTCACCCTGAGGTTGAGAGTACAGCTGATCCCTGAACATAGGTTTGAACTGCATAAGTCCACTTATTCACAGAGTTTTTTCCAATAAATACAGTAAATGTAAATTTACAGAGTATTGTAAATGTATTTCCTCTTTCTTATAATTTTAATATCATTTAGTTTTTTAGAACTTATTTTATTGTAAGAATGCATTATGTAATACATGCAACATACAAAATATGTATTAATTAGCTGTTTATGTTATTGGTAAGGCTTCCAGTGGGCTATTAGTAGTTAAATTTTGGGAGAGTCAAATGTTATTTGCAGACTAAAAAAAATTTTTTTAACGTTTATTCATTTTTGAGAGACAGAGAGCACAAGTAGGGGTGGGGTAGAGAGACAGGGAGACACAGAATCCAAAGTAGGCTCCAGGCTCTGAGCTGTCAGTACAGAGCCCAACACGGGACTCAAACTCAAGAGCCATGTGATCATGACCTGAGCCCTAGTCAGACGCTTAACTGACTGAGCCACCCAGGCGCCCCTATTTGCAGATTTTTGACTGCACCCCTAACTCCGGTGCTGCTCAAAGGTCAATTGTACTTTTAACAATCATTATATAAAATCTTCCCAAGTCACAGACCAAACAGCCCATTGATACTCATTTCCTTATACTGTGTTCCTTACAAAAATTAAGGAGCCTCCAAGATGCTGTATTACAAAAAGAAGGAAAGGCTCCAGATTTAACGGGCTTCTCAGAATCGAGACACACAGGTGTTGAACATGATTTTAGGATGAGACACACATATACTTTATGTTATGATCTGTACTTTTGGGGGGGGGGGCAAAATGTTGGAAACCTATCTTAAATAAAAGCGTGATTGTGTACATGATAAAAGTAATCAGCTCATTTTCAAAAATGTAGAATGTGAAGAAATGAAACATCTAAAGTCTCACCATCCAGTCTATCTTTGTTAACATTTTGGTTTATGTTCCTCCAGGGTCCTTTTGGAGGTTGAGGGAAGCCATTTATTTCTTTTTTTTCTAGTTCTCATCCTACTAATTATACATCTTTGAATTCTCTATTTTTGTTATATATATTTCACCATATTAGAAATTCTCCAAAGCATAATTTTTAGAAGTTTTTTAAAGTTTATTTATTTATTTTTAGGAGAGCACATGCAGAGCAGAGGAGGGGCAGAGAGTGAGGGGGAGAAAGAGATTCTCAAGCAGGCTCCATGCTGTCAGTGCAAAGGCCCACGTGGGGCTTGATCTCACAAACCATCAGATCATGACCTGAGCTGAAATCAAGAGTCAGTCGCTTAAATGACTGAGCCTTCCAGGTGTCCCCAAACATACTTTTGATGACTGCTTTTTATTTAGATAAGTCTTAATTTCCTCTTTCATCCCCTATCTCTTCCCGTGCACTCTTCTCTGCATCTCCATCTTTGCGATCTTCAGACACTTGCTTTTTTTTTTTTTAAATTTTTTTTAACGTTTTTATTTATTTTTGAGACAGAGAGAGACAGAGGATGAACGGGGGGAGGGTCAGAGAGAGGGAGACACAGACTCTGAAACAGGCTCCAGGCTCTGAGCGGTCAGCACAGAGCCCGACGCGGGGCTCGAACTCACGGACCGCGAGATCATGACCTGAGCCAAAGTCGGCCGCCCAACCGACTTGAGCCACCCAGGCGCCCCTCCAGACACTTGCTTTTACAGCATGCCAAGCGTAGAGGAAAAACGGGGGCTCTGAAAAGGAAGGGCTTGTTTCAAGTCAGTCATAAAGCAAGCATTGATATTAAGGATGAGTCTATTATGACTATCCTGTTCTGGAGCAGCTAAAATAAAAAAAATTTCCTTATTAAATTTTTTCTCCTTAATAATGCATGCTCGTTATAGGCAATAGTCAATCTAAATGAAAATATATCCTATAGAGAAAGAAAGCTTCTTTCTTCAAAATTCACTCCCTAGGAGCAACCTGCTTTGGTCATCCGCACAGCCTTCTAGACTTTAAAAAAATGTACTTAAAAACACCTATGTGAACATTTGATTCTTAACTACTATGAGATCATTCTAGACATTGTGCTTTGTAACTTATGGTTCTTACTTTGTATATCCAAGACCTCTTCTCACTCCATTTATATGGTTCTACCTCATGCTGTTTTGACAAGTGCATAGTACTCCACTGTATGGATGAGCCATAATTTATACAACCATCCTCTGATCAATGGACATTTAGGTTATCCATTTATTTTTGTTATCTTACAGTGCTGCAGTTGACATTCTTATGGACATTTTTGCCCACATACATCTCTGAAAGAGACATTCCAGAAGTAGATGATTTTTGTTTTGTTGGAAGGTGATGGATCACTCTCTGAAAAGGTCCTGTCAGTGCACCTGCTGCTGGCAACGCACGAGACTGCCCCCTTCCCACACCCCTATCTTGTCAAAAGGTGGGGATTGCCAAGTCTGATGCAAACCACGTCAAGATACAATTTCCTATTGTCTGGTATATCTCTACATGTTTACCCTTTCTCTGTTACACACCAAGTGAAAAAATTACTTTGGGAGAGGCAGAGAACAAATAGAGCAGGAAGATGAAGAAAGCGTCTGGTCACCTTCTGCCTAGTTTTTTGCAATTTCCATCACTGGCTAGGTAGATTAGAAGCTTGAGGGCAGCTAACTGAGGTTGTAATGTCTTGCCATCTGGATGTTTTTTTTTCCCCCCACAAATTTTTTATTGTTTGGGCGCCTGGGTGGTCTAGTTGATTAAGCGTTGGACTCCTGATCTCTGCTCTGGTCATGATCTCATAGTTCCTGAGTCTGAGCCGCACAATGGGCTCTGCGCTGATGGTGCGGAGCCTGCTTGGCATTCTGTCTCTCTTTCTCTCTGCCCCTCCCCTGCTTATGTTTGCTCTCTCTCTCTCGAAATAAATTAAAAAAAATTTTTCTTGTGGTATAATACATATTAATGTAAAATTTACTATTTTTACCAGCTTTAAGTGTGTAGTTCAGAGGTATTAAGTACACTAATATTGTTGTAAAACCATCATCACCATCCATCTCCAAGACTTTTGTTCTGATAACACGAAACTCTATACACATTACACAATAAATCCCCATTTCCCCCTCTCTCCAGCCCCTGATAACAATCATTCTTCTTTCTATCTCTATGAACTTGACTATTCTAAATACCTCATATGAATGGGATCGTATAGTATTTGGGGTGTGTGTGTGTGTGTGTGTGCACATGTATGTCTGTGTGACTGACTTATTTCACTTAGCATGTTGTCTTCAAGCTTCATCCATGCTACAAGATATGTCAGGATTTTCCTCCTTTTTAAGACTGAGTAAAATTTCATTGTATGTATATACCACATTTTGCTTATCCATTCATCTATTGATGGGCAGTTGGATTGCTTCCACATTTTAGCTGTCTTGAATAATGCTGCTGTGAACATGGGTGTACAAATATCTCTTTGAGGCCCATTTTCCATTCTTTCAGGCGTATACCCAGAAATGGAATTGCTGGAGAATTTGGTAAACCCATTTTTATTGATTGATTGATTGGGGAACTGCCACATAGTTTTCCACAGTGGCTGTGCTTTATATTCCCACCAATAGTAAGTATCCCAGAATTCCAGTTTCTCTACATACTTGCTACACTTTGTAACTTTTTTTTTTTTTTTTTTTTTTGATCGTAGTCATCCTAACAGGTATGAGGTGATCGAAGAAGCTTTCTGAACTGCAGCCCTTTCTCTGAGAGGCCCAGCTGAGGTCAGCACAAGTGTTAGCTTGGAGACGCTCACAAGTAGTAACACTTCGGCTCTCTGGGGCTTTCACATGGTTGAGGGGTGGGCAGAGGAGGGGGTGAGGAACTGATACCGTTCCCCTAACTCAGCTACTCAACGGCACTACTAGCTACTCAAGGTTCATGCTGTGTTGAAGAAGGAATGGGAATGAATGCCAAGGGCTGAGAAATAGCCCTTTCCAGCTGCCACCTCAGAAACCCTCTCATGGTACCTTCTTTGCATTTGCCATGGTAAAATTAAGTACTCAGTTGGGTGACTTAGTTTAATTTTTTTTCTTTTCTTTTTAACTGCAGGGTTCCTGAGGGCAGGAGCTGGCTGGTTGGTCTGGTTTCCTATGTTCCCCTAGCACAGCCACCAGCACAAAAGAAATCCTTAATACTGACCTAATAACCATATGCAAAAGATCATGCCTCCTGTTTCCTTCTTCATGGATGCCTAAGGATCTACATTACAAAGTAGAAACTGATATAACAATGACATTTAAAAAAAGACTTTACTTTTTGGAGCAGGTTTAGATTGAGAACAAAACTGAGTGCTCCCATATCTCCTTGTTTGCACACACGCAAACCTCTCCCATGATCAACATCCCACACCAGAGTGGTACATGTTTATGATCGATGAACCTACATTGGCACAACATTGTTACCCAAAGTTCACAGTTTACTTTAGGGTTCACTCTTGGCATACATTATATGGGTTACAAATGGACGGCATTTATGTACCATTAGCATATCATACAGAGTAGTTTCACTGCCCTGAAAACAATGAGGCCATTAAAAAAAGGGGTTTTTTAAACATTTTTCGTATTTAGCATTCAAAATTGTTTAAACGTTTGAAAGGAGGAAAAGGATGTGCTTGATGTCTATAAACAGAGGGCTTGCATGGGCACCGGATGCCAGGAACCAGGGAGCACACAGCACCCCAAGCCTGACCCTGTGTGAGCACTCACCAGGAAGCAGAGGGCTCTTGTAGAGCAGCATTGGTAGCGGGCACAGAGAACCAGGGAGAATGTGCAGAAACCAGGGTAACTCTGGTAACCAGGTTTTGACTAGAAGTCAAGGGTCATGGGGCTTGGGGAATCCAGCAAGTGTTTTCTATTTCAGTGTGGACAAAGACAGGCAGCAGGAAGAGGGCCAAGCTCTGAAATGGCATCTAGAGGCCAAGATTTTCTTGTAAGTACTGGCTGAAGTGCTTGCCTAAGCCTCTTAATTAGGGGATTTAATCCCCCAGCAGGTGAAAAGGACCGAGGGCTTTTTCCATGCAGTGCTTTGCCAAATTCTAAGGTTAAGCACAGTCCAGAGGCTATTTGCCTTCTGCCAATATAAGAAAGAGTTGAAATTAATGTTAGGGAGTTAAAATCAAGGTTAGATTAAGTTAAGAAATGATTAAAAGCAGTTTAAAGGAATCAGGAAGTTATGTGATGTGTATCTAAGTAGTTCTTTTCTCCTATGTCTTGTTTCAAATAATATATATATATAGTATATGTATATACTATATATATAATATCTGTTATTGTTAAATGTACACATGGAATCATTTCTGTTTAATCCATAGAGATTGTTATTTCAGTAAGGGTATAGTGCCATGGAAAGAAACAAACAGGAAACAGAACTTGATGCTTAGGCACTGAGAAATTATCCTCTCTGATGTGAAGAACCCCTGACCTAGGGTCCCCTAAGAGGCACCACCACCACCTGGTGGCCCTTGATGACGTTGCAGGTCTACAAGGCTCAGAGGAAGCCTTGAACTTCTGGGGATCAGTTCTTGCAGATGCAAGTTCTTACCGTGAAAATGATTGTCAGGGTCACAGTACTACCAAAGATTTAATATTTCCTGAGCATCCATTTTATGACAGCAAATACCGGTGGGGGGTGGGGCGGTCTGTGTATCTCATTTTATCCAGCAGCCGTATACAGTGCATAATATCATAGTCACCGTTTTGCAGAGAGGAAGCTGAAGCATAGCAAGATTAAGTGACTTGCCCAGGGTTAAAGAGAGAGGCCTGTTGGACGCATGGATTGAAATCAGATTTGCCTGACTGCAGGGAACATGCTTTTCCAATACTTTCTGTGTGAATTTTGCATAACAAAGGGTAGTGAGATGCTTTGTGATTTCCTTTAAAGGGGTGATCTAGAATTTAGACCTATATCAATGTGTTAATTTGGGGAGCATTTAAGAATTAATATTTTAGCAAACCAGATCAAGATATTGTTGGTCTTCTGTTTTGGAAAACTGGATGAGATCTGTTGCTAAGGTGGTCTGGGTACACAAGAGAAATAAGAGAAAGTTAAGTCTATTA
This sequence comes from Panthera uncia, assembly GCF_023721935.1. Lineage (NCBI taxonomy): Eukaryota > Metazoa > Chordata > Mammalia > Carnivora > Felidae > Panthera > Panthera uncia. The sequence continues at coordinate 39,642,978 of NW_026057586.1, read as the reverse complement.
AAACATCAATGTCTACAAATTAAGATTAATTTACCAAGTATTAGTTGAGGGACTGACTGTATTATTCCAGGCATGATGAAATACACATGAATTTGATATGATTTCTTGCCTGGAAAGGACTAGTTATAGACAGGTAACATCATACTTTTATACCTTTATTCTAGCACGTAACTCTAAATAATATCATGGAAACAAAAGACAGCATTTATTAAAAAGTGATACCACTCTTACTTGGCCTTCCTCCTACCTTAGAGACCCCTCATCCCCCATTTTTTCTTCCTCTTGTTCAACATTCAGTTTCTGATTTTTTCTTTCTGTTGTCTTTCTTTTTTCTACCTTTTTTCCCTGTTAACCCGCCTTATTCCTATTGCTTTAACCACCATCCACTTTAATAATTCCCAAACTGATACCAGACTTTCTTCCTGAGTTCTGCAACCTATATTTCTAACGGCCTCTTATATTTCTTACTCTGTATATTCAAAATTCTTCCATTCTCAATTTCAATTAAAGTCACTATCATTTGCCCCATTCTCTAAGCCAGAAATCTGGGCATCATTTTAGATTTCACTTGCTCTTTTACATTGAGCTGGTCACTAGGTCTAGAAGGAATTCTTATTAAATGTCTTAAATCTCTCCCTGTTCAAAATTCCTAGTCTTTAATCTGAACACATGTCACCTTTTATCTGGAATACTGCCACAATACTTCCTCCTCCAGTGTCCCACCACCTGCCCCTCCAATTCAACCTTTTTGCATGCACACAGGACCTTTCTGAAGTGCAAATTTGACTTCATTATTTCCAGTTGAAAGTCATTTAGTTGACTCACCCCCTTATAGAATAAGGCATGGTTAAAGGTAGGAATTTGGGAGCCAGAATGGCTCAATGGGAACCCCAGCTCCACCCTTCACAGGCTTAAGCTTGTATAAGGGTTAATTATTTAATCTCTGTCAATTTCCTCATTGTAAAATGGAGAGGGTGGTGACAGTAGCATTTATTATATAGGGATTTATGCAAGGGTTAAATGAGTTAATATTCATAATACACTTAAAACAGTACTTGGCAGACATCGAGCTCTAAGGAAGTGTTTGTTAACTAAATAAGCTTCAAACATATATTACTGTAGTATGTTAAGACCTGCAGCGAGTTTTCTGGTCTGTGTTCCCTTTTCCATTGTATTTATTTCCCTCCCTGCACTTATATCTTAGCCATTTTGAACCAAACATTCAGTGCTCTCAAATACCTCCAGACCTTTACACATTTTATATAGTCTGCATAAGATTCCTTTTACTATGATCTCTTGAAGACTCCTACTTATACTGTAAAGTTCATTCATGGATCACCTCCTTCATGAAGACTGGAAAGCAGTTAGCTTCTTTGTGCTTCCATAGCTGGTTTACACCCATTATAGCACTTGCCATATTGCTATGACTATTAGTTTACAACTATATCTAACACCTAGAGTGTTAGGCCTGCAACTCCAGGGACTGACTTTGTTTTCTTTTTTCTTTCTTTCTTTCTTTTTTTTTTTTTTTTTTTTTTTGCTCTCCAGCACCTACCAAATCAGGCTCAGATATGTGCTGTATACATGTTTTTTATTGTTATTATCTTTTATTATAATGTTACGGTTGGAAGGGATTTAAAACATCTAGCCTGACTTCCTTAAATTGAATATGTAGAAACTGAGGAAAGGGAGATAAAACTAGAGTCCAAAAAGGTGGGACTAGAACCTAAGTTGCTTTCTTCTCTATCAATGCTTCCTTGTCTACATTATACCATGGAGCTCCTGTCCCCCACTGTCCACAGGTCTGCAAAGAGTTGTGAACCAAATGACCTATATATACCCTACTTTATGTTTGCCAGCTTAATACACTTGCAGGAATTTCGTATTGTGAGAAGAGACCACACTCCACCTGCTGGAAATTTACCTAAACTGCAAGTACTTCTTCCCTTGGTGTTGGTATTTCTGTTTTTTATGTTTCCTCTTTCTTGATTTCTTTTGTGGGTTTCTCTTCTTTTGCCTGTTCAGTATATATATAGGTTTCATTGGGTAATTGGCCCTCTTATTCTACAGTTTCTTCTACTCTTGAACTTCAAATACTATCTACATGCTGATAACCCTGAAGTCTTCATCTTCAGTGAGAATCTCTTTCCTGAGCCCCAGCCAGGGTCACCGGATTTTTTTGGATAGTTTGTGCACTGCCCTTCCATGGGAGGTCATTCTTATTGCAGTCTGTGCGATTGGCACCCCGTGGTGTTGGGTAGTACCTGCAGCAGTATGCCCTAGGCTTTCTTTAGGAATTCCAAACATAACATGACCCAAACTCAACTCATTGTTGCCCCTCTGAAAACAACTTGTTCTCCTGGATTCTCATATCAAGGAGGGTTATGCCCTACATTGCCTTTGTCATTGTTGGCTCTTCTATCCCTGATTACCACCCCATCTGCTCAGTTACCAAGTACTGTGGATCCTACTCTCTAAAAATGCTTGTAATCATTTGCTTATCCACCCCGGCTTTCTCACCTTAGCTCGGGCTTTTGGTATACCGCTGACCTGCATTATTGCTACAGCCTTATAACTGCCATGCCTGAATCCACTTTTGCCCATCTTTAATCTTATCTCCACATTGTTGCCAGAATGAACTTTCTAGAATATAGATTTGACCATGTCAGTTTTCTGTTGAAACCCTACAGTTGTTTTCCATTGCCTCCGGGTTAAGTTTGCTTTGTTTACAGTGGCTTACAAAGCCCTCCAAGACCTGAGCCTTGACTTTGCTAGTTCCCTTCTCCTTCTGCTCCCCTGTTTGCTCTGTTTTGGAAGTAGTTTTCTTTATATATTTTTTTCTTTTCTTTCCTTTTCTTTTCTAATTTTATTTTTTTTAATTTACCTCCAAATTAGGTAGCATATAGTGCAACAATGATTTCAGGAGTAGATTCCTTAGTGCCCCTTACCCATTTAGCCCATCCCCCTCCCACAACCCCTCCAGTAACCCTCTGCTTGTTCTCCATATTTAAGAGTCTCTTATGATTTTGTCCCCATCCCTGTTTTTATATTATTTTTGTTTCCTTTCCCTTATGTTCATCTGTTTTGTCTCTTAAAGTTCTCATATGAGTCAAGTCATATGATGTCTTTCTCTGACTGACTAATTTCACTTAGCCTAATACCCTCCAGTTCCATCCACGTAGTTGCAAATGGCAAGATTTCCTTCTTTTTGATTGCCAAGTAATACTCCATTGTATGTATATATACCACATCTTCTTTATCCATTCATCCACCGATGGACATTTGGGCTCTTTCCATACTTGGACTATTGTTGATAGTGCTGCTATAAACATGGGGGTGCATGTGCCCCTTCGAAACAGCACATTTGTATCCATTGGATAAATACCTAGTAGTGCAATTGCTGGGTCATAGGGTAGTTCTATTTTTAGTTTTTTGAGGAGCCTCCATACTGTTTTCCAGAGTGGCTGCACCAGCTTGCATTCCCACCAACAATGCAAAAGAGATCCTCTTTCTCCACATCCTGGCCAGCATCTGTTGTTGCCTGAGTTGTTAATGTTAGCCATTCTGGCAGGTGTAAGGTGGTATCTCATTGTGGTTTTGATTTGTATTTCCCTGATGATGAGTGATGTGGAGCATCTTTTCATGTGTTGGTTGGCCATCTGGATGTTTTCTTTGGAGAAGTGTCTATTCATGTCTTTTGCCCATTTCTTCACTGGATTATTTGTTTTTTGGGTATTGAGTTTGATAAGTTCTGTATAGATTTTGGATACTAACCCTTTATCCAATATGTCGTTTGCAAATATCTTCTCCCATTCTGTTGGTTGCCTTTTAGTTTTGCTGATTGTTTCCTTTGCTGTGCAGAAGCTTTTTATTTTGATGAGGTCCCAGTAGTTCATTATTGCTTTTGTTTCCCTTGGGAAGTAGTTTTCTAAAGTGAATAAGATCACTTGCAACCTCATAGCCTTTGCTCACCAACTCTTCTTAGTATACTATTCTTCCTCCTATTTGCCTGGTGAACCCTAATTTGTCTTTGGGGGGTCAGCTGAACTCTAACCTCCTTCGGAAAGCCCTCCTTGACCTCCTTGAGCTGGGTTAGGTGCTCTTCTGTGCTTCCAGAGAGGATACTGCTGTCCTGTCAACAAAGCCTTTATCTTATTGTATTGCAATTTAGCTGTTCATTTCTTACCTTCCACATTAGATTTATCTTCTTCAAGGGACTACTTCTTGTTCACAGTTGTATTGACAGCACTTAGTGTCCATCCAGGCACACAGTAGGTGGTCAGTAAATTTCTTCTGGAGTGAACAAATGAATGACAAGAAAAAAAGAAAGCCTCAGGGAGCCTGAGTGGCTCAGTTTTTTGGGCGTCTGACTTTTGATTTCGGCTCAGGTCATGATCTAGTGGTTCCTGAGATTAAGCTTCGAGTTGGGCTCTGCACTCACAGCTCAGAGCCTGCTTGGGATTCTCTCTCTCCCTCTTGAAAGAAATAAATATAAAAAAAAAGAAAGAAAGCCTCATGTGTAGTTCCTTTGCAATTCTAAATCTTCAAGTGATGGCAAATACCAGCAGTTTTATCAGAAGGCACAAGGGTTTGTTGGGAAACAAGAATCTCCTATCCCCTTCAAGGTCCTTCTAGATGGATTAAGAATCACATTGACATAGGATAGAATAGCAAGAGAAAGTAAAATTTAATTTCATGTGTCTAGGCCTTGCTAGATTCCTCTCTACCTACCATACCTAGTGCATAGTAAAATGTAGTTCTCTGTGGTGATAGCTCTCTTCCTGGAGCAGGTCCTCTATCTAAATTCTTTCCAGGCTGTTGTAGGGGAGGTAGAGAGCTTTTCCTGAATCCGCTGGGTTTTGATGGCTTTTTAACTCAAAATAATCTTCATGCCAATGTGACCCAAGGCAGCCTGGCCTTGGCCCCTGCAGTTTGCATACTGGGATCTTCTTCTAGAGAAGTGGCAGGATCCTATGCAGGGTAAAGTAGCCGGCACCATTGGCTAATGGCCTAAAAAAATGCAGGTTGACTTTGACGATGGGAAACATCTTTTTCCACATGCACACATGAAATTTTTATGTAGAAAATCCAATCTTTTAGCTTAAAGATTAACTTTCAGTTCAACTGGAAGAGCCCACATCCCCATGCCCACACCTTGAAAATAATAAATTATACTCTAAGGTGAATTAGTCTCAAATATTCTCCCAATAGGCAATTATAACAGGGAGCAAGCATGAAGTTAGTGGGCACTTTGACAGGGGAAAGAGGGATCATTTTAAAGTCAGAAGAAATGTTCAAAACTATGAGACTAAGGCAATACAAATAAAATTTGAATATTTCATAATTTTATATGGATTGGCCGTTATGTGTGCATCATTGAAAATCCATCAGTCCTATTGAATGTCCTTGGCTTCTAGACAAATCAATTCTCCTAGTCCCCAAAGAGAAACAAATAGAATGAATTAGCAAGAGTGTTTAAGGTGGTATGATTCTTACTGTAAAAAAATGGTATGAGAAAAGAGAATAAGTCTAATCCTCTCAAAAATTGTCACTGTTAAAATGACATATTAGATGACATGTTGGAGAGAATATTTAAAATTTTATAATTAAAATAATTTTAAAGATGTTAGAAATGTAATATAAATTAAAATGACCCAATTTCTTTCTTTGTCAAAAGCTAAATTCAGATTATAGTTTTCAATAATCTCCATGGAAGTTACTTTTGAAGTCATTGGTTTTTAAAAACAATATTTAAGTCAGCTGTGTATATAAGTAATGGGGTTTCAGATGTTGCAGCTGAATTGCTTCCACATCCCTAAAATAATTCTGGAAACTCAAGAAACCATTTTGTAGTATTGGCAAAGCCATGCAAAGCTTTATTCTTTATATACAGAACTTCAGCCTACTCTCGACCCCATGAAAGATGGACTTGCTTAGGGTAAAAGTAATAATTTTTAATATCCCCTTTCTATTAGTTCTAGTCTAATGCACAGGAAGGCATAACTCACTTCTGTAACAATAAGAAAGAGAGAAATATGTGTATGGATGGATGTCATCAGTAAGTGCCTTTGGCTAAGTAAAGCGCAATTGATTTGAAGGGCATACATCTGAATGGGCATTTGAGTGGCCCAAGGATGGAGAGGAATTCATAACTGTCAATGTTCATTATAGTTGGCCCCTCTCCTTTTCTCCCTCTCCCTCTTTCTCCTCCTCTTCCCTGCCATCTCTACCCACCCTCCCTTCCATCCTCTTCTTTCCCCTTTCCTTCCTTCTCTCCTTCCCTCCTTGAAGGGAATAATAGATAAATGAAAATATATATTGTAATTGGAGAGGAATGAAGTCACACTAGATGTTAGAGGAAATGTAGGTAGAGGTCCAATTAACTAAATTAATTAAATGGGATAAATATGTCAAAGCAAAGCATGATCAGAGGGCATGTGGGAGAAAAAGAAAACATTTGAGATAATAACAAAGGATAAAAAATTTGTTTTTTGAGGAATTTAAAAGAGAAAGGAAGCAGAATGATCTTTCTAGTTGCCATGTGCTTAAAGAATTCTAGGATTTGGAATTTGTAGAGGCACAATCTCATTGGTCAACATCAAGTGATTCATATAAGAAGGCCAGTAAACAATTATGGGTGGAGCCTTAATCTGTTGTCAAGCAGACAAATTTGGGAAGCAGAACTTGAAATGTGGAAAAGTCGACTATTAATAGCAGATGAAATATGGACCCTTACAAGTTCCATAACATGTAGTTTTCTTAACAACAACAGCAGCATGAAACTATAGCAGCTGAAATGTCAACATCATACCAGCCCTGTCTTAACTTTAACCTATCTTTTTGGAGTAAGATCAAAATACTGTTGTGTCATTTACAAATAAATGACAACAAAACAGGGGCACCTGGGTGGCTCAGTCGGTTGGGCGTCTGACTGGGTTGGTTTTGGCTCAGGTCATGATCTCGTGGTTCGTGGGTTTGGGCCCCGCAATGGGCTCTGTGCTGATGGTGCAGATCCTGCTTGGGATTCTTTCCCTCTCTTGCTGTCCTCTCCCCTTCTCTCTCACTCCTGCTTTCTCTCTCAAAAATAAATTAATTAAAATAAATTTTAAAAAATGACAACAAAACAATGTTTAGAAGTTGGTTATAAGCAGATGCCCCTGGGAGAAGAAAAAAAAGCATCACCAACTTGAGTCATGTGGTATACCATTACCAGAGAAATATATACACATCTATGAAAACATACATTTTGAAAAACATTACATTTTGTACCCTTCAGGTCTTGAGTTAAAGAATGAGTCACTTCTGAAAGCAAGGAGGTGCTTGTGACTTAGCACTTTAACTCTTGGAGAAGGGCTTTGCTGAAAATAGCCATGGATTTAGCAAAATTGGCACCTTCTCTTTAGAGGAGCGAAGCTGTAGGATTCCTGGGAAAAGTGGGCACAATCCATGCGTAAGCTTTTAGTCAATGAGTGTTGTGAAAGGGAAGAATAAAATCATAATGACCTTTCAAATTAAAATGACGTCAAGGCTATTAATAATCCAAATGTAGAGATGGCTATTATGTGTAGATGGAGCCTAGCTGCCAGGCTAGTTCAAGATTGCTTAAGTGTTTGGAGAAAGAAAGTAAAACACCAGGTGATATGAAGCTCATCCATGCCCTGCCTTAACTCCATGACCATCAACTCCCTTCCTCCCATTCTGTCTTCCAAATCTTTAAGACGTGTGGAACACTCACTAGTCTTTTTTTTTTTTAAGATTTTATTTTATTTTAAGTTTATTTTGAAAGAGACAGAGACTGTGTGAGTAGGGTAGGGGCAGAGAGAGAGAGAGAGAGAGAGAGAGAGGGAATCCCTAGCAGGCTCTGCAGTGCCAGCACAGAACTCAAGAACCGTGAGATCATCACCTGAGCCGAAATCAACAGCTGGACACTTAACTGACTGAGCCACCCAGGTGCCCCAAGATTTTATTTTTAAGTAATTTCTACACCCAATGTGGGGCTTGAACTCACAACCCTGAGGTCAAGAGTTGCATGCTCCGCTGACTGAACCAGCCCAGTGCCTCTTTTTACCTCTTTAGGAATCTACAGATGAATATTATTTATCACTAGGATATGACAGAATTCATCTTCAAATTCCTCTCTCTCTGGTTGTCTCTCCTCTCCTTCCTTTCCTTTCTCCCCCCTTTTCCTTCTTCTCCTGTCCCTTCTTTCCTTTCTTAATCAGATGTAGGTACCAAGGAAACTTGCTGGCAAAAGTTGACTGGAATGGGAGGAGTTTTGCTATTGGAATATCATTTAATTATTCGAAGTTCTTTGGCGATGCATGCCAAAAGAATGTAGTAATCTATAATAAAAAGTAATTATTTAGCAGCTGATGACTTCATAATGATCATTTAATTTGGTAAAAGGCAAGAATTGGAAACCATCTGATTGGCAAAAGGATTTGTTACCTAGTTATTAAAATCATTTGATTTCTCAATCTGTGAAATATATTAGAAAGACTATAATATAGGGCTGTCTGGCTGGCTCAGTCAGAGGAACATGGGGCTCTTGATCTTGGGGTAGTGAGTTCGAGCCCCATGTTGGGTGTGGAGATTACTTAAAAAAATTATAATATAATACATCAGATATTATTCTATTAGTCTTTAACTTAGAGTTCCCTTGTTTTTAGAGCTAAAAATACATAAAGGTGGGGTAAAAAATAACCCTGTAAAATTGGGCTTTCGTGTTTTAGCAATTTACCCATTGCTTCTGAACACAGATCTATATATTAATGCTCAATTTAAGTTATTGAGGAAGTCATCTCAAACTCTTTTAAAGTTAAAATACTTGAGAATTATTACTTACAAATATATTTTATTTCATGATGTAAAATGATTTTTTATAGCTATATATTTGTCAGAATTGGAACAGGTTTGAGTCTGCAAAAGAGGAACCAATTCTAATTAAATGATGCTGGTTTTCTAGAATTTAAGGTATCATATCCTAGGATACACTTTGGAAACATTTATCTCACATCTACATATAAGAGTGGTCTGTTTTTAAGAATGCAGGTTTATATTTTTATAAAAATTGACATTTAAATCTCCATGGCCACTATGAATTCTAGGGCATGTAAATGATGTGTTAAACCAAAAGATGCATCAAATTAAGAGATGAATTAAACATTACTGCTAAGTGCATGATTTACGGTGTAAAGCTTTAACAGTCTCTTTATTTTAACAGTAAACCCAAAAGTACATGGAATAAATGAACTCAGAAGTAGTTGACAGATGCAGGCATGTGAGAGAGTTGTGCCCACATTAAAAATGAATATCTATTTCCAGTAGCTAGTGTTTGGGCAAAGGTTAATGAAGATGTTTCTTCTACCTGTGTGAATAATACCAGAAATTAGAAGACATTGACTTACCTATTACCCATAAATCCTTTCACTTAAAGATATACTGTCATTCTAGAGAAGTAATCACGGAAAATTTTCCCTCTTCTTCTGGAATCATAAAGGTTGCAAAATATGCAGTGGAGACACTCTGGCCTGGTTCCCTCCCACAACAGAGCCTGAGACAAGGGCGTGCAGGCCAGTGGCTTGTTTTGAGATGTGATTCCAAAGAATGAAAGGATAGGAGATCGGAAGGATTGAAAGGGGGAAGAAGGAAAAGCCAATCCAAGGATGTGTTGTGGAGCTGAGTCAGTCACCACTGTGGGCAACTGCAGCTGATCCTGCTAAGGACCCTATGAAGTATCCTGTGAAATGCCTAAGAAGTATCCACCCAGAAGTATTCACCCTCTGGTTCTTGCTCTGTTGGTCAAAGGTCACCCTATGGAATATTAACTACCCGCCTTCCGGGTGTGTGTGGGTGTCAGATGTGGGTGTCCTACATGGCTGCAGCAGAGAGGCTGGGTAGAAAGTGACAGGCATGAGGTGCCACTGAAGTTACACCTGTGTGTGCAACTTGTTGGCTAGAGTGCATGGGTGGGCCCGGAGGAGGACAGATGGGGGCGCAAGAAGTGGCTGATTGACATCTTGACACCAAATGCTGTTATTACTAAGAATGGTGAAAATACAGAGGGGCTGGATTTGCAGCAGATTGGTTTCCCAGCATACTCTTTGTTTTGTTTGGTTTGGTTTTACAAATACTATTCTAAGATACATTGATAAGACCTGGGAATCTTTCCATATGTTGTCACCTGGGTGGAATAAGGTGACACTCTTTCCGGTTTTACTCACATCCTTTTCTTTGCCTTTCCAAGTGCTGCATCCTTTGGCACTAATTTAGGGGGCAGAAGAGGTGAGACTCTTCAAAGAACATTGTCTTCACTTCTGCCTCCCCATTCTACCATAGATTAGTATTATAATCAAAGAAGGCCTTGCTTATACTGATATTTGGAATTTATCTGTTTTTTGGCATTCTGGAGATTTTTACACCATAGTTCAATACGCAGTGGGTGAGAGGTAAGACTTCGATTCCTAATATGGGGACCCTGTCAGGTCTCTGTGAAAGGGTGGGGCGGGAAAGGCAACCAGGATAATCCTTCCCAGGTTCTCAGGCAGGTCAGCTTTAGGAAAAAAACACAAAGGGAAGTTGAGGATATGGAAACTGAATTCCTTACAGCTATCCACCTCTGTGTTTACCCCAGAAAGTCTGTCTTTTCCAAGGGTCCTCTCACCTTGGTGGATATCTGCGGTATGTGATGTTATTGCCTCCTTTGTGGTTGCTTCCTGCAACCTGGATAAAATCCTATGGCCAATACCTAGAGGGGTGTATTCCACTGCCAGCATGAGCTTTCATGGGGGACTGGGCTGGGGGGAAGATCTGTGAAGTGTGGAGGTTATTTTTATTACAAACCTTAGTGCTCTGGAATTGGTGAGAGTATAAGCAGATATCCTTGTCTTCATGCTCAACAGAATGGCATTTGAATGCTTGTTCAGATTCTTTCTTAGAACTTGTTTCTCAAAGAATCACAGGAGGTTATTCACCAAAGTCAATGAAACTGAAATGTTCTTTGTCAGCAGGAGAATATAACTAGATGTGCTCTCATTATATCCATTGGAAGCATTTCCTCTGATCCTCAAAATATATTATTACATTTTGGATGACATTAAGAGATAAGTCTTTAGTCACGGAATTCTAGTAGGAGGGGGAAAAAAAAGTAGTTTTGGTTATTTTCTTTATTATTGTTGTTAAAATGTGAATCATGCCCTTCAGTTGATGAATTCTCATTGAAGCTTCAATGGAAGGGGAAGATGAAATAACATAAATGATAGCTATAATTAATTTTATACTAAGCTTCCTTGATGAAATTAATATTGTCAGATGGAAATGTAATTTAAGCAAAATATGCTTATATGCTCATGTAAGCTGAGTTACACATTTGGACTTTAAGAAAAAAATCACTCTTGCATTTCATAGAACCGCTTACAAAATGATTTAGCTTAATTGTTTGTACAGCTTTCTAGACATTATAGCTCTTTAAAGGAAATAAGGGCACATGAGATGAAGGGGGAAAAGACAAAGGGTCATTTTAAATATGCTTCTATTATTTTGAAAAAAAACCCATAATAATGCAGGATACTTCTAATTCCCAAAGAAACTGGTTTTTAACATATATGTTAAGATAGTCTAGCAGTAGTTTTGTATTTAAAAAAAATAAAGGAAAAATTCTGGCGATTTAAAACAATTTAAATCTAAACTGAAATAAGTTACACTGGCTTGTTAAGTAAATTTCAAAACATATTGACCCAAAAGGTCAGCAAATGTTAGTGAAAAATACACAAGTCAATATCTATTGCATGCCTGAATTCCTTGTCTTTATGTGACATTTCAAGCAATTTTCGTAACTGGTCAGAAAAATGTAAAAAACAAGAAACATCAAGACAGCTCACTGATTTCAGATAAAATCTTCCATGGTCTCAAAAAAATACCCATAAGCATAATAAACTGAGATTGATTACTATTCTGAAAAAAACCCCAACATCTGCACCGTGTTCCTTAATATGAAACCAAACATTATGTAACATAATGAAAATTCGAAATATCAGTCAATTGTTAATATTTCTTCCCTAAAGAATCTACTCCCCGTAGACAGTCAATACAATACTTACTAAATTAGTTAATTACAAGAGTTAAGAGCTCATTCACGGGACTACAGAAACTCCAGTTGATGTGCCAGAAGAGAGGGTGGTTTTTTAAAATGTAGTGCAATTAAGATTTTTAAATCAGGTTTTATGTTATCTCAGGAATTATTTCTTATACCTGTGATTGTTATGAACTCATCTCTTTAGTTACTGATCTTTGTCTTCTAGACTTGCTGGATTTCTAATACCTCCAGTTCATGATGTCCCAAACATCATTCATTACCTTCCTTTTCAAACTTGCTCCTCTGTTGCACCCAGCCTCCAGAGAAAGAAATTTCAACTGCATCCCACTCTTATCCTTCTTGCCCATTAGGTGGAAATGTTCTTTAGGTCCATCCTGTGGAATCAAGTCCCTTTACATTTTGGATGAAGCATCTAGGTGACAGCTTATTGCAATCTTTTCAACAAAGTATGTTAAACAATTCTCTTTTGACATCTGTCCCATAAACACAGAGATCCAATGCAGCTAATTGGAGGCCCTGTTATACAGTAGGGGCATCTTTGTTGCCAAGCCTCTAAGTAGAAGCCCAAGTCTTGAAGTGTTTAGGAAAAGACAACCCAACTTTGTTTCAGATACTGTTTGGGTAACCGGAGGCAAGCACTCACTTCCTGGAGCATTGCTTCTCAAAATGAAATTTGGCTGAAACATACATCCGTTAATCTCCTGGTGTGCAGACTCCTGGGCCCCTGCACCAATCCCACTGTTCTTACCTAGTAAGTGCAGGAAACAGAAACCTCTGTAGGCATTCTAAACACCAAGAAATTTAATATAGGGACTTAAGTGCTCACAAATCACTGAGAGAGGTATTGGGGCTGGGACCGCAGAATGGTACAGAACTGACCCGCTAGGGAAGCCACTGCCTTCGAGCCTGCCTTGGGAGATGGGAGTCAACAACTCATTGTTGTAGGTGTGCCCAAAGTTCAAGAAGTTACCAGGGTCACTGCTATAACGGACTCTTGACACCCAGCAAGCTGGAAAGTGGACACCTGCAGCTGTGAGCCATGGGTCAGGAAGCCAGAATCAAGAATCCTCTACTGTGCCAGCTGCCCCACAACTGCATATCAACACCAGGAAGTGGGAATGTTTCTATGGAAAAAGCCTTTCTACAGCCTTGCTTGCCAAAAGAAACAGCCCAGACAGACAGGGAAATTGCCTCTGCTTCACTTGCACTCCAAAATCTCTTAGAAGTCCTTCTAACAGGCTGAGCCTCATTCGTATGCAGAACCACAGTGGTTTTTATCTTTCCAACCTCTCCTACCAGAAGGAGGCTGGGAGGCCAGTTGAGAAGTCTAGTCTGTAGTGCCTTCCACACTTTGGTTGACAGTTTCAGTGGTATCCGTATACAGCTTTCCCTACATTATATTGCAGCATATAATTTATATAAAAAAGTATGTTTAAACATAGTATATTGTGGGTTGTCTTTTTTCTCCCCCCAAAATACATCTTAAAGCTCTTTCTTCATCAGTATGTGTTTTTGTAAAACATTATTTTGTAAAACAGTACCTGGCGTGTGCATATAAATTGTTTCTGGTTTTTGTTGGAACTAAATCGGCTGCAGTAACAGACTTGGACTTACATCTTTGTGCACATGTGTGAGTGATTTTATAGTATAGATTCCTAGAACTCAAAATTTTGTGAGGTATTGTCAAATTGCAAGAGTGAAAATATTGTATCAAATTTTTCTCCCATGACTAGTTCAGGAGGTTATTGCTTTGATCATACCCTTGCCAATACTGGATTTTTATTTTCTGCCACTCTAAAGATAGAAAAATAATATATCATTGAAAACATTATCAAGTGTGGTCAGAGGGACCGATCATGAATAACAAGGCCACTTCAATCACTGGGAAAATTCTAGGAGTTTAGAGGTTACCTCCCAGGAGCTGAGACAAAGACCAGGTCTCTCTCTCTCTCTCTCTCTCTCTCTCTCTCGGTAAAATTTATTCTTTACTACACAGATATTTCATAATTAAAAAATTTTAAGCTTCTAATGTTTTTGGAATTATATGTTTATGGCTGATACAATATATAAATTCCAGTTTGTAAATGAGTAGCTAGCAGCCTCAACCACTTGACTATTATATCCTTTCCCCTTATTTTGAAATGCGATCTTTATCATATACTAAATATTCTTATATATATGGCTGTGTTTCTGGATCTCTATTCTGGCTCACTTATCTTTTTAATATACCTGCTTCATTATCATACGGTATTACTCTAACCTTATACTATTTTTTTCATGGTAAGCTTTGATAACCAGCAGGTCAAATTCCAACTTAATTGTTCTTTTTTTTTTTTCTCACTTCATTTTTCTTTCCCCCAAATATTTTGGCTCTTGTGCATTTTCTTTTCCAGATGAACTTTGTAATTTTGTCAGATACCACAAATCTCAAAGGGACTTTATTGACTTAATAAGTTGCTTTAAGGAAGTTGGTAACATTAGAATATAAAAATTTTTTACTCAGGATGATGGCATGCCACTCTATTTGCTCAGTTCCTTCCAAAATGCACTCCAGTAAAGTATTATTTCCTGTCTATATTTTTTGTATGCTTTAAAGATAATTTTTAGCGGGGGGGCGGGGGGGGGTACCTGGGCTAAGCGACTGACCTTGGCTCAGGTCAGGATCTCACAGTTTGTGGGTTTGAGCCCTGTGTCAGACTCTGTGCTGATAGCTCAGAGCCTGGAGCCTGCTTCAAAATCTGTCTCCCTCTCTCTCTGTCCCTACCCTGCTCATGCTCTGTCTCTCAAAAAATGAATAAACATTAAAAAAAAGATAATTTTTAGGTATATTGCTTCTTTGTATGCAACTGTGAATGGAAATTTTTTTGTTCTTGTTTCTGATTATTGCTTTCATATAGGAAAGCTATGGATTTAGATCTTAAATCTCGTACCTTTACTAAATTGTATTTATTAGTTCTAATAGTTGCTCAGTTAATTATATTAGGCATTTTTAGATAGATAATTGTATCATCTGCATAATGATACTATTGTCTCCTTATGAATAAATATTGGGATATGGAGGTGTAGCAAATAGTATGGAGTAGAAGTCTTACTAATATTATTCAGCTCAATTTTAATGTGAGTGGTTCTAATGTTTCATTTTTAAGTAAGGCATTTGTGATATATTTCTATCTTATATCCTTTGTCAATTTTAGTAAGCGGCCCCTATTTCCAGCATACTGTAAGTTCTAATCAGGAGTAAATGCCTTAATTTACAAAGTGCTTTGGAATTTAGCAAGATCATTTTAAACATAAAATGTTTCATTTGCAAAATATTATTATAGTGAATTAAATGAATACATTTCTAATATTAAATTACTTTTCTATTCTTCAGTTAAATATAGGTAAATCATATATGACATTTTTTATTTTTTATTTTTTTAAGAATATTTTTATTTTTAAAATTTATTTATTGTTTAATTTCCATCCAAGTTAGTTAACATATGGTGCAACAATGATTTCAGGAGTAGATTCCTTAATGTCCCTTACCCATTTAGCCCATCCCTCCCTCCCACAACCCCTCCAGTAACCCTTTGTTTGTTCTCTATATTTGAGTCTTTTATGTTTTGTCCCCTTCTCTGTTTTTATATTATTTTTGTTTCCCTTCCCTTATGTTTTTTTTTTGTTTTGTATCTTAAAGTCCTCATATGAGTGAAGTCATATGATATTTGTCTTTCTCTAACTAATTTCGCTTAGCATAATACCCTCCAGTTCCATCCATGTGGTTGCAAATGGCAATATTTCATTCTTTTTGATTGCTGAGTAATCCTCCATTGTATATATATACCACATCTTCTTTATCCATTCATCCATCGACGGACATTTGGGCTCTTTCCATACTTTGGCTATTGTTAATAGTGCTGCTGCTATAAACATGGGGGTGCCTGTGCCCCTTCAAAACAGCACATCTGTATCCGTTGGATAAATACCTAGTGGTGCAATTGCTGGGTCGTAGGGTGGTTCTATTTTTAATTTTTTGAGGAACCTCCATACTGTTTTCCAGAGTGGCTGCACCAGTTTGCATTCCCACCAGCAGTGCCAAAGAGATCCTCTTTCTCTGCATCCTCGCCAATATTTATTTTTATTTTTTTAAATGTATTTATTTTTGAGAGAGAGAGAGAGACAGAGAAACAGAACAAGAGTGGAGGCGGGGCAGAGACAGAGGGAGACACAGAGTCTTAAGCAGGCTCCAGGCTCCAAGCTGTCAGCACAGAGCCTGACATGGGACTTGAGCTCCCAAACCGTGAGATCATGACCTAGCTGAAGTCAGATGCTTAACCGACTGAGCCACCCAGGTACCCCTACACAGCATTCTTTAATACACTGTAAAGGTTAATTCGCTGAAGTTTTCATTGGGATTTCATAAGTTGTTTTGAAAAATAGGATTTTTAGTATTCTCTTCACCTGGAATCGGTATCAGAATTATGCTGTCCTCAGGGAGTGAGGTTGGAAAGCTTCCTATGATTTTCTATGGAACAATTTAAATAGTATAGGGATTATTTTTTTTAATTGGTAGAAATTACTGTAAAGCCACCCAAGGTTTATGCATTTTTCAAGAATAGACATCTGACCAATTTTTACATTTCAAATTTGGTGCACTGCTGTTTTTTGTAAATAAAGTTTTATTAGAACACTGCCATGCTCATTGCTTTATGTATTGTTTTGGCTACTTTTATACTATAATGGCAAAGTTGAGTAATTGCAAGGGAGACAATATGAACCACAGAGCCTAAACTATTTCTTAATCTGCCCTTTACAGAAAATCATTTGCTGACCCCTGCACTTAGTTCAGCATACAGCTTACTTCCTCTGAGACTCAAGTGTTCATTCTTCTGAATTCCTGTGGTATTTATTTTGTGACACACTCATCTGACTCTTTTAATTCATTATCATGTGTTATTTTTTTAAGTGAAGGTATCTTGCTTCCCAATTAGATTAAAACCTCTTCAAAGTCAGAAACTCTGTGCTATTTTTGTTTCTGTTACAGTGTTATGCACACACACACACTCACACATTAATTTATTTACATTATATAGTTGCATGTTTCATTGCTTGCTCTGCCCAGAACTTCTAGAAAACTTGCCCCACCTGGAAATTGCAAGGCTAAGTGTTGTGTGATTATAGTCCTGGTCAACAAACATTCAGATTCTTTCTTGAAAGTTTGAACTAAGACACTGAGTGAACGCTGCTGGCATCTATCAGAGAGAATTGTTTCAAATAAACATCTCTGTTTCTAGGGAATCTCACTTAATTGCTAAGACAATGGCCTTCAATTTAGACTAAGACTTCAGGAAGGTTCATGTCTCAAGCAATTTCCAAGTCTGAATCGAATCTCCAAAATATATTATATCTATAAAGACAATTGCTAATGTGTTAGAGAAGTGGGAATCCTTGTCAGTGTCCTTCTCATTGAGCACCGGAGATGGGAAATCTTCCCAGTGGACAATCTTTCTCTTATGTCAAACTTAAAGTGGTTCTTTAGCTTGCTAAGGAACTATCCATAAGCCGATGTAGTTGGGGTTTGCTGCACTAGTCCTATAACTTACCTTAATGTGATCATCTCACCTCCAAAGTTGGTATGGGGCCCCAGTGCTACAAGATGTGTCCAGGGTGGGTAGGACAAAGAGGCGGTGTATCTATTACTCCTTCCGACATATATGCTTTAACCTGGTTCCATCTTGTAAACCTTTTTCTTTTTTCCCTCGAAGTTTTCCTAAGTCCTGTCTGCCCTTTTAATATATATTTGGAGGTGGTGACTACCACTTAGTCCATAGGTTGCAAGACTGTGAGATGGAGCTAGAGAGGAAGAGACTTCACTTGGAGAAAAATATCCCCACGGCATCACCTCAGGACACAGTGGCTAGATATGACTTTGGATTGTGTCCTGCTGGGTGGAGGTAAATGTGAGTATGGCTTTAACAGGGATACTCTGAACATGTAGGTATGCACGCACGCTTTCAGGATTGCGTACGCTAGGGCAAGGGAATGGGCCACATCCATGTGATTGAAGATCTTGCTTTGGCCATTTGTAGTGAAACTGCTGTCCTCACAGCTGCTGGTTGGAGCAGCCCCGCCTCAAACATGTCACTTTCCTTATCCATTCCCCATTGTGGCTAACTAAACCAGAGATGGGCTTTCAGCCCAGACCCGTTGAGTCAATCCTGTGGCTGACCAGTCACCATTCAGATTCCCTCCTGAGAACTGGAATTAATAAAAAGAGAGATTTTTGTTGGGATTTGGTTCTGAACCCTGGAGCTTTGAGTTCATGTATACTCAGGGAATTAGTCTCTCCATCCACAAGGATAGGAAACCTGTTTGGAGAGAGAATGATGAATATGTTAAAAAAAAAAAGAATAAAGAGATAATAAGGGTGCTAAGAGATGGGGAAAAAGGTGCAGAGATACCATGGGAGAACAAGACAGAAATGAAAAAAGACTGGAGAGAGGAGACTTCCCAGACTCAACTTTGTGCCTCACACTTCAATTCCCTTCTTCTGTCCCCACGAGACACACGTTTGACTTTGGCACCCATCTCAAATAACAAAGACCATCTCTGCTCTCTAGAAGCTTATACAAGAAATAGCACTCAGATGAACTATCTTATACAGAAGACTGAGGCATTAAATGCACAAGGGTAAGTACAGCTAGAGCATAATAATACTTTAGAAATAATATTCTATTTTACTTGCTGCCCTTAGAGAGTGCGAGATTTCCTCACATTCTCTGAATAAGTTCCTCTTACTTTCTTGATCCAGCATGAGAGAATTTATGTTCCATGTAACGAAAAGAGCCTTGACTACAATACGTCAACTAATGAGAGACACTTTCCAAAGCTTGGCAGAACAGACTCATCAGGATTCTCGATCCTTGGGGAGTAGAATCAGAATCCACAGTGACCCTATTAATTTTGAAGAGAGATTGGAAATGTGGACAATGAAGGGCAGTGTTAATATGCAGGGGAAATAAAAACAACCTTTCAAAAAACTTCAGGAAGGCAAAAAGCCAGGCTGTGTAAAATATGGCAGGAAAGGCAGAAATGGAATGAAGCCTGGATCTGGGCCAACCGTGTAGCCAGGTGGTTTCAAAGTACAGTTAGCTCAGTGGTAAACACAAGCGGAACATATTGACAGCGGAGAAAATGTTCCTTTTTTTACTAACTGTTGTTAAATTCAAACCAATAAAATGTAGGCAGCACATATTTGCCCCTGGCACCCTTCTAAAAAATATGATTTCTGCTTTCCAATGTCTTCTAGGCTAAAAGGGACAATATTCAGTTTGGCTTCTCCATGGAGAAGACTTGAAATATTTAATGCAGAAGCTTAATTACAAATAAAGCATTGGAATACCTTAGAAAAAATGTTCTGTTAACTTAAAACAATTTTTTAATGTTTATTTATTTTTGAGAGAGATAGAGTGGGAGCAGGGGAGGGGCAGAGAGAGAGGGAGAGAGAGGATCAAAGCAGGCTCTGTGCTGACAGCAGAGAGCTAGATGCGGGGCTTGAACCCATAACCGCAAGGTCATGACCTGAGCCAGTGTTGGACGCTTAACTGACTGAGCCACCCAGGGGCCTGTTAACTTTTAAAAGCACTTTCAATATCTCCCTTGTCTTTAATGACAAACGGTGCAGAGTTGGGACACAGAGCTGGACTCAGAAACTGGCTGTGCTGTTCACCTGCCACTTCCTCTCTTCACTGGCCCATGTTGTTCACGACTGGGAGCCTCTTTGTGCATTAGGGTTTGCGATCATCTGGGTAAAGTTTGTTACTTAGGAGAGAACTTCAGAGTTTATTTGTAATTGAAAAATACCTGCTGAAATGTTAAAGGAACCAAGGAAATACGTGGTAAATACGTGGTAAAACTTGATGGACTCACTGTGTGTCCTTGGACAAAAGTCACCTCAACTCTGTGGGATTCAGTTCCTTCCTATTTGAAGTTGCGGTGCTGGGGAGGGGGTGTGAAAATGGGAAGGTAGTTGCTTGAAATAATCTCTAATATCACTTTCAGCTGTGCATTTGATGATTCTCTAACACCAGGAATAAATTTACTTTTTCTTTGACACTGAGGGTTCTTAAACAAAAGACAATGGCCAGCTTTAATATATCTTCCCTGAGGATAGAATTTCAGGAGACAGGCTGAAAAAAAACTTCTGTTGATTTACGTTAGAGATAAGGATGACTTCCCACAGTGGGAGAATTATTTCTTGGTGTGAATTAACAAGTGAGAATGGGACTTTCTGGTGGGATAGATTTCTATCTCTCTGGGGCAGAGGAGGATCCTGAAGACTAGGTTTCCAGTGAGTGAGGGAGAGTCGGGGGGGGGGGGGGGGGGGGGGGTGGGGTGGGGGGTTGGCGGGGGGGGGGGAGTGTGGGGTGGGGAAGAGGTATGAAAGATTACTACCAGCCCACAGCTCTATGTGTAACTTGCTCACTTGTAGTTTTGGCTTTCACGGAGTTAATGTAACCTAGGAATGTACAGCTTGCAGCTTGCTAACTCAGTGGCAGTGCGTTACCCACAACTCTCAGTGTGCTTTGCATCTGGGCCCAACAGGACAGTTAAGGAAGGCACTGACTGATTAGCGTACAGAATAGAACGAATCTGAGCATCACAATATCCAGGTAGTTGTTAGCGTTGTGCTTGAAAAGATAGTAAAATTCTAGGAGATGTAATGTTCTGAAAGTGGTCAGTCTGGGTGCTGACAAAACAAAGCAACCACTGCCCCCCAAATTCCCAAATTGAGCAAGGAAAGCACCTCGTAGGGTAACTCCACAGGGAAAAGGTTGTGCTGACCAGGAGCACCTAGCAATGCTATGACCCTCGGCATTACAGCTGTGCCATCAGCCCTTTGGGAGAGGACCCCCATCCCCTCTTTATGATGGTAGCCTTGCCAGCTATATTTAGACCAGATGGCCACTTTGATGTTGCTCTTCTAATCTTTCTTTTGTGTTTTATTTAGCTTTAATTTTATTTTATTGCCTACTGTCTCCATGTTCAGTTTCTCTGTATTCAGTCTCATTGTCTGAGCCTGTTTTTGTTGTTTGTATGTTTTCTGCATTTTTGACTTTTTATAGGAAATATTTCATTACATCTGAAGACATTCTTATGTTCACCTACTATGACTTAGTATTTTGTCTGCACTTGGTCTCAGCCAGTGCAACTTGGAACTACTGTAGCCCCACTAGAGGGCCACAAGTGCCGTAGTCTGAGCCACCGTAGGCTGCTCTCCCCACAGTTCTAGAAAGTCAAGACTGACACACACTTTAGAAAAGACAGTGTGGCCGTGACCATATTGAGGTACAGGTCCCTTTGTTTGGATGCTGCAGCCAATGGTACAGTCAGAAAAAGAGAAGACGTTTCAAAAAAAAACAAAAAAAAAAAAAAACCAGATTTGCTCTTTTAAATGAGGCTGGGTAATTGGGAGCGTTGTTTTCTTTGAGAAGCAGACCAGGAATTTCAGGAAGAGACAATATGCCTCATCCGTGTGTGGCCTTGTGAGATGCTTGCAAAAAGTTGGTCAGGGGCTTTGGGGTTGGCTTGTATGAATCTCTCCTGCCTCTGTTCTCTCCCCATTTCAATTCATCTGATCCACTACTGTCAGATTAATCTTCGAAAAACCTCTGAAGTCATCACATTATTGCCTATCTCACGAATCGTCAGAAATTCCACATTATCTAGACCCCAAATTCCAATCATTCAGAGTAATAAATAAACTCCTTTTAATGTTAAAAAAAAAGAGCCACATGGTATTTTTAGAATCATTTTGCTACACTTTCAGGTGAATTTGTGTTTTAGTATTTATGACAGCATCTATGGCCTTTAAAAAATGGTCCAGGTGGGAGAAGGTATTTATTCAGTGAGCTTGCCTAACCTCTAGATTCCTGGACCCCTTGGAATGATCCCAGGGTTCAGTGACCCTCGGGCCAGGAGTATCAGCCTGGAGGACCATACTCTAAGCATTGCCAGGATGTTTCACCAGGCAGCATTCTCTGGTTCCATCGACTGAGAGTAGATGGCTTTCTGGGTGTCTCCTCCCTCCTGTCCTGTAACCCTTGGACCATTCTGCAGCCATTCTCCACCATTGTGTATTTTCCATCATTCCCTTTTCATCAATATTTTTCTTTGCAGCCCCAAATATGCTCAAGTATCAAGTAATTTAAAATGCCCACCCACCCCACCCCCAATCCTTAGTATCCTCCTTAATTCCTAGCTTGCCAGTGCTCTATTTTCTTCCATGGGCCAGTAAATACTCACTCACACTTCATCCTCACAGCCGCCGCCTTGCTTTAGTCACTCATCATTTTACACTTACTGTCTCTAATTATGGAAGATTTAGACTGGTGCCTAAGTAACCCTCATAATATCCTTATAATAGATGCAACACATATGAACTATGTTAACGACAAGCTGGAAATAAAGATTCTTAAACAAACAAAAAGCTTTCACGATGACATCATTTGCAAGAGAAAAAAAAATTGAGGGGCGCCTTGGTCGCTCAGTCAGTTAAGTGTCCAACTCTTGATTTCAGCTCAGGACATGGTTTCACGGTTCATGAGATCAAGTCCTGCATTGGGCTCTGTGCTGATAGTGCAGAGCCTGCTTTGGAACCTCTTTCTCCCTCTCTCACTACCCCTCCCCCTCTTGTGCTCTCTGTATCTCTCTCTGAAAAAATAAATAAATTAAACCTTAAAAAACTGAGCTCACTTGATTTGTGGCTTCTCTCTGTTCTCTGCCCAGTGTCAGTGGGTAGCCTTGCCTGCATGGGGTTACTATACCTTATTTATTAAAAAAAATTTTTTAAACATTTATTTATCTTAGAGAGAGAGCACGTGCTTACACAAGTAGGGGAGGGACAGAGAGAGAGGGAGACACAGAATTCAAAGCAGGCTCCAGGCTCTGAGCTCTCAGCACAGAGCCCGACAACAGAGCTCAAACTCATGAACCGTGAGATCATGACCTGAGCTGAAGTCAGATGCTTAACTGACTGAGCCACCCAGGCGACTCTACTCTACCTTATTTTAATCTATGTTTTCCAAATCACTTGGTCTTCAGCATTCCAAAGATGACCATACTGGGAAGACTGAAGCTGTTTACTACCTACTGACTATTAAAACCCACCATTTTCAATTATCAAAGCCACTTCATTTGGATCAAAGAAAAGCAGCAAAAACATGATTATCCTCATTGTCCTTTAAATAGTAAATTCAACCTTGTCATTGCTCTTGGCATATAGTAGGTGCTCTATCTATACTTATAAATTGTTGAGTGGTAACCAATCAACAGCTGTTCTTTGAGTTCCTATCTGTTTCTTCATTTGTTCTTTTGGTTATTCAGCTAAATGTGTCACTATGTGACAGCTATTGTACCAGGCATTTAGGGGATAATAATAAACATGATAAACATAGTTATGACCCTCAGGGATCAACATTCTGGTGGGTGAGACAGATGAGTGGTAGACAATTTCCATATGGTGAGGTGAGGACTATGGAAGAGGAAGCACAGACACTATGCACACACTTGGGAAAGCTCATAACTGAGATGGGGCAAGAAGGAACCTCAAGGAAGGCTTCCTGGAAGAAGTGATATCTAAGCTCAAATAGGAAGGAGTAGAAAATTCAATTAAACTTAATTTGGAATGGCAGTCTCCAAAGAGTTATTATGGCCTTCAGTCTTCAGGCCATCTATTGAAAGCTTTAGAGATGTTGCTAGCTGTAGGAAGAAAAGATCGTATTACAAATGACTCAAGATTACATGTGATGAAGAATGTTGATTCTGACATTGGTACTTTGGAAACATAAGTAAATTTGTAAACTGGAATTTATAAGTTTAATTGCTGAGAATACCAAGAAAAAAATCACCTTCTTATAAATATCCCTGAAAAAAATTACCTTCCTTCTCCCTTATTCATGTAATTTGTGTAGAAGAAGAAGTTTCATCATCTTAATTTTAAAAGTTCAATAAATCTTTGTTGAATGAGCAAGTCCTGTCTTTTTTATTTCATTATTTCTCAAACATTTACATCTTACCTCTATGTCATCCTTTAAATTTTTCTTTAGAACACCTCAGAGTCTACTAGGAGACACTGTCAAGTGGTCACATGTGAAAGGAGCATAAATAATCATCATGACACGGCCCCACCAGATTTTCATCTCACCACTCCATGCTCCTGTCCTGCATGCTTGTCGGGCTTCAAAGATTCCACGCTCTTTCTTGTCTCAGGACATTGTATTTACTCCCTCGGTCTGTAATGCCCTCCGCCCTGGTCCTCAGAGATCTTTTACTGCATATGGCCCATGTCTTCAAGGTGGGTTAGTTTTCCATGTATACAACTATGCCCATAGAACCCTGTGCAATCCCTTCACTATAGCACTTAACCCACTGCATCGCCATATGCCATTTGTTTCTTTCCTTTATTAGACTGAAAGCTTATTAAAGTAGGGACCATGCCTTATTTATCATTGAACTCCCAGTGGACAGCATAGTGCCCAGCAGATAGTAGGCACTCTATACACATTTAATGACTAAATAACAATTGCACAGCAAGTTACATTTTCATGAAATTTATTTACATGTATTGCCCCACTGGCTTCTCAGTGCAACTCTAGAACCTAAGTATTATTTTCCTTATTTCACAGTGGGAACCTGGGCAGATAGGTTAAGAGATTTAGCCAAATTGTCATAGTTGCTTTATCTACAGATTCATTCAGAAATAAGTGGTTATCATGGGTAATTTAGGAAACGATTGCTTTTGGATATCTGGCTGTCTGGACTGTGGCATCTTCCAGAAAGCAAGTGTCACTTCTTTTCCCGATTATTCTAAAAATGTCAAGCATGTTATGATTTTAATTCTCTTGGGAATACTTTTAAACTGTGTCTGCTGTCAAAAGGGGAAGGATAGGAAAATCTTCTAAAGTAAAAGTATATCTCCAGCAGGCTTGTTTAAACCAAACAGTCCCAAGGCAATGAGAGTAAAATGGTGGCTAGATGTTGCCAGAAGATGAATATTGCCTTGCCTGTGTGCCACTGGCTATGAGCAATGTTGAAAGATAAAGCAAATGCCTACCTACTAAGGTAAATAAATGCTTTAAATAGTAATAAAACAAAATAATCTGGAAAAATTATATATACTTACTCAATCTTGTATTGGGTCCTGGATCTATTTAACTAAACCAGAAAAATTTTACTGTGCTTTAGCTAAACATATTTTGTGTCAGAAGTAGATTGACAGATGGTGGTAATTAACATAAAGGGAACTGATTTAAATTTGTCTTCAGAATTTGCCATTTTCCTTTCATATTCCCTTTGCTATTCTTTACTATCTCCTTGCCCCTACCTACGGACTATGGACAATTGATAGTCACAAGTAGCTCTGGGACATCCTATTTCTAAGGAAGAAGCTGTGGTTTATTTGTTTATTGTGGGTGTAAATGGCCCAATCTATTTCATTTTTTGAGGTATTTTTAAAAAATATTTTTTAATGTTTTTATTTATTTTTGAGACAGAGAGAGACAGAGCATGAGCAGGGGAGGGACAGAGAGAGAGGGAGACACAGAATCCAAAGCAGGCTCTAGGCTCTGAGCTGTCAGCACAGAGCCTGACGCGGGGCTCAAACTCACAGACTGTGAGATCATGACCTGAGCTGAAGTCGGACGCTCAACTGACTGAGCCACCCAGGTGCCCCATCATTTTTTGAGGTATTTTGAAGATGATTGCATAGAAAGGCCAATGTTTAACCCAGAAGAATAAATCTCACAAAAGTAGGAAGTTGATTTTCAAGCACTTGCTTTGATAGGCAGATATTTTGGGGTCAGGAAACTTTTTGTTGCTCTTTAATTCATACCATGTAAGTGACAGTCTATCCTGAGATAAGACAGGCCCTTTCTTATAAGACAGGAGATATAAAATTAGGGTTGGGCCAAGGTGGGTCATAATCTGTGGAGCTGGAGGTGCCTGGGTGGCTTAGTTGGTTAAGCATTTAACTTCAGCTCATGTCACGATTTCACAGTTTGTAAGTTCAAGCCCCACATTAGGACCTCTGCTGTCAGCGCAGAGCCTGCTTCAGATCCTCTGCCTCTCTCTCTCTCTCTCTCTCTCTCTCTCTCAAAATAAATAAATAAAAATAAGATAAACATAAGCATAAACATAATCTGTTGAGCTTCCAAAAAGCTGGAATACTTGGGGACTACATAGAATTAACTATATTGAGATTGATTCCAGTGTGGCTCAGGAGGTCTAAGATTAAATTGGTCAAGACAGAATCATTTAAATGGTTGTTGAATATGATAAGCTTTCCAGCAAAACAAGTCAGCTTGAATGGGATTGGGGGCGGGGACTACCCTGGCTTTTCATTCCAGTACCATGAGCCCCTTTGAGCTGGAATTTACTTGTGGGCAAGTAAATGGTTAAGCAGCAAATCTGTAATCCATTCTGTCAAGTTATAAGGGAGATGATTTTGGGAAGAAATAGGCAACTTCATCTAAAGACAGACTTGTGCAAACAAAACAGTGGTATTTACTAGCAAGAGAGCCTTAACTATGAAATGTTTTTAGCAGAGTGAACCAGCTTGTCTGGAATATCTTATGGCAAACCAACCTAGAGTTTATGGATTTGGGAGCATGGCTCCTGGAAAATGTTATGAGAATAATGTAACTAACATTACATAGAAATGCTTTTTGGTCAAAATGACTCCTTCTGGGTAAGTGATGTGATAATATACATAGCTTAGAGACATCACTTGGTAAATCTGAGCCTAGAGGTCATCCAATATGGCAAAAAATATAATCTGGGGAACTGAACTGATGTGCTGAACCTGTCCCTGCTTCACTTTTGTCTCACTTGTATCCTTCAGATTATTAGGAAAGTTTTATACATATATGTGGATTATATATATTTCATATATGTGTGAGTCTGATTTGATAATCTGATTTTTTTGTGTTATCTCATCTTGTCACTTTTGCTGGTGTGTTACCAGCTGGTGATTTAAAACATTTTTTTTTGTTGTTTAATTGTTTTTGAGAGAGAGAGAAAGAGCATGAGTTGGGGAGGGGCAGAGATAGAGGGAGACACAGAATCTGAAGCAGGCTCCAGGCTCGGAACTGTCAGCACAGAGCCCAACATGGGGCTCGAACTCAAGAACAGTGAGATCATGACCTGAGCCAAAGTCGGATGTTTAACTGACTGAGCCATCCAGACACCCTGCCAGATGGTGATTTTTAAAATAATTTTAGCTCCGTTAAGTGATTGAGCTTTTTATATCAATTTAGTATACAACTTAACCTCTAAGTTTCTCTTTTTGTGAAATGGGATTAATAAATACCTGTACTGGATTCCTCTGACTTCCCCAGGAAAAATCTGTGAAATTGATCAAATAATTATCCTTACAATGTTGTTTTGGGGTGGATCCTTGAAAGGAAGGAGTAATAAAAAATGAATTGAGTCATATTTTACTAGTGTCTAAGATATCCCCAAGAGGAAGTTGTGCCCTAAGAACTAGATCTGACTCCATTTCATCTTTAATCTTCCATGCCGGAGCTCCATTTTGGGAAATTTCATAAAAACTGCCTGTTATAGAATAATTTATTTCTAAGAATTAGATGTCCTTAAACATTTCATATACCATTTTCTTAGAAAAGTAGGACAATAGAATTAAAGAACTTTAATGGTACAAGAGTGATAGAGGTAATGTAGTTCAATATTCATCCTTTCTGGATGTTGGAGCTAAAGTTCCAAAAGGTTCTGGCACTTTCTCAAGCTTACTTAGCTATGAAAGTTATAGCTGGATTTTGAACCCTCTTTCTGATTATAGAACTCACCATCCTTTTCCCTTGAGGGAACTACCCACTTTGCATTCTCACTTTATGTGGTGCTGATGGGTTCCAAAGGTGGGTATGTGGCCAAAATCTAGCCAGTCAGAATATTTTATCATCCTGTGGGTTTAGAAACAGACTCATGACCAATAAGAGGCAGATTAGGACTTTTGCTGCAGCTGGTGTTAAAGAGGAGTTCTGTTTATGCAGGGGTTATTTGATGGGGTGGACAAGAGCCTGGAGTTTCTTGATGCTAGTCCATGGGGAGGACAGGCTTGACCATGAATGAAGAGGGAGTGACTCAAGGAGAAAGAGAGAGGTACTGTCATTGTTAAAGCAGCTGAACTCTTTGATTTCTCAGTTACATAAGGCAATTGATCCTCTTTTTGATTTGAATTTGATTTGAGTTTCTTTTCCACGTAAAAGAAGAGTTCTAACTTACACATCAGGTATTATGATCTCAAGTTTTATTATAAACATTTATACCCTTTTGGGGCACCTGGGTGACTCAGTCAGTTAAGTGTCTGACTTTGGCTCAGGTCATGGTCTCAAGGTTCCTGAGTTCGAGCCCCACATCGGGCTCCGGCTGACAGCTCAGAGCCTGGAGCCTGCTTCAGATTCTGTGTCTCCCTCTCTCTCTCCCCTTCCCTATTTGTGCTCTGTCTCTGTCTCTCTCAAAAATAAATAAACATTAGAATTTTTTTAAATTTCTACACTTCCTACTGGTGTGAAAATATTTCAGTTTTGCAAGGAGAAGCCCCAATACAACAGCATATGTTTAACTGTAGATTCAGATATAACTGTGGAAGCACAAAATGGTTTCAGTTTTTTCAGCTGATCCTGGCAAGAGAAGGCTGCATCTCTACTCCATTATTATATAGCTTTCTCTTGTAGGAATTATGTGACTGATTTCCTCTGTTCATGTGTCCTCCTCACATTAGATTGCAAGCTTCTTGAGGACACGGGCTCTATATTTGTCTCATATCTCTAGTAACCAGTAAGAACAATATCGATAGAGCGCAACACTTGTTGAGTCTTTACTGAGTGTGCCAGGCACAGATTCACAAATTTGACTCATTTAATCCTCACACCTTAGGAGGTGGGTACCATTTTATAGATGGAGAAACATACTCATGCACATAACTCCTAAGTGGTGGAGCTGGGATTCAAACCTATACAGCGTGTTCCTTAACCGGTGCCCTGAACTGCTTCTCCTGATTTATAGTAGTGCTCAGTAAATACTTGTTACATGAAATGATATAGAGATTTGACGTTGGGATGAAAAACTTTTATGATGCCCATTTTACATTTGGGCAAACTGAGTCACTATTGAGAGAAGTGAGAGCTTACAACTCTTGACTCCTACTGGGGCACTCTTTCCATCAGCCAGTGCTTACCTGTGAATCAAAGAGATAGGTAAGTACTTTAACTGGAAGCTCCAGGTAATATTTTGGGTCCATTAGTATAACTCATATTTTCACAAAGGGCCATCTTCTACATGAAAACATTTAAAAGAAGTATCTTCTTATTTGGTAAACAATACAAAACTAATAATGAGAAAATCAACTAAAATACAAAAAATTTCTAAGCATCTTCCCAAAGAACGAAGAAAAAAATGAATGTGGTTGAGGGGCGATCAGTTCTCCATAAATATAGCAGGTGGCATTACTTGTGTTGTTATATATCATGTTAATAACCTGAAGATAAGCTAAACTGAATATAAACTATTTCTTTTATTTGTAATTTCGAAAGCCTAGAATAAAGGGCTCTAAGACAAAGATAGGCCATGTTCTCCATGAAAGGTTCCTGGAAGCTGAAAAATAAGGTCTTTTAACATTTTGTGATATAACTGTTTTTCTTGGCTTAAGCGTAGGTTTTAAAAAATGGTGCTCATTGTTTTGCTTCTAGTTCTTTTATGCATGGACAACCGTGCTGATGATGCATTCAGTTTAGGAGAATTTTCCAATTGAAAAAGTGCTCTGGAGAAGTTTAAGCGCCATGAATCACCCAAACCTCATCTAAGTCTCGTGAAGGCAAAGGCTGTGAAAGGCAGTCACAGAGAGAAGACATATTGTAGTTGTGCTGCCTGATTCAACTAAATAGAAAAATATTTTGTAAAGACATGAGAATTTCAGGCCTCTGACAGAGTGGTAAGGATAAATGTCACATTCTGTCAGAAAGGCAAAAACGAGTGACCTGCCGCTCACCCTCCTGCCTCTTCTTTTCCCCCTCGCGAGGGGCAGACCTGGAGTCCTGGTCTCACGCCTACGTAACCTACGAAAGAAACTCAAGTCTCTTGGTTGCGCTTAGGAAAGCGTTGCGAATGCAATGGGGCATTTCCCCTGAATTATTTCCTAATGGCTTGTGGACATCCAAAATGGTTTTGATCAGATGAATAAGTCAATACATTTCTCCAGTGTGAAGGAAGGAAGTAGATTGCTCATAATAATAATAATTGTAGTAGCAGCAATAGCAGCAGCAAAGATCTACTTTTCAGAGTGTTTAGCTGTCTCTATCCGCATTTGCCCAGTTAAGATAAGGAGCAGAGAGGGGCAGGGCTTTCCCATTGGCCTGCATCTTTAAACTGGCGTTGAATTCTGAATAGAATACTTATCTTACTATTTCTCAATTATGAAACATAGTAAAAATGCCTGATGTCCGGGCCCTCTTCTTCCCAACTTTGTTAGTGCCTAATTTTTCCTTAAAAAATATTCTCCTTTAGGGATTTGAAGCCTTTACCTTCTCATGCTTGTGAGTCTTAGCTCCATCAGATGCGAATTTTCAGCCCATAAAAATATCTATAATTCTGTAGGAGCATCGATGGCCTCTTGAGTCTGCATCTCTCAATGGGGAAATACGTAGCAAAGGGCTTCACTTGTTGGCCCAAATTTCTGTGTCCACTGTTCTCCCAGTTGTAAAGAAGGGAAATGTGGACAATGTGATCTCTTATGAAGGTGACTTGAGGACAGATTTGGGGGTCTTTTTTTTTTTTTTTACATTTTTCTAAGACATTGCGTTCCCTGCCTCAGCAAGCAAATAATGTATCCTGGGGGATACTTTTCCAAAGTGTCCAGTACATTCCCCAGAATTTGAAATGTACTGCTTTGAAGGGGTGTATGTATTACACGGCTCTTCTGAGCACCGGATCACTGGGCAGGCTGAACTCTGGGCTTTTAAAATCCTGATATCTAGTAAAGCCTTATCTCTTTAGAGGCACCTTATTTGGGGGCTGGAACAGCCAATGGAGTGGCTAATGAGTGTAGGCTGTCATACTTGGCCTTCTTCAGTATGATAGGCATGAGCTCATGTCTTTGTTTATTCCATAGGGATGCTTTTTGTTTGTCATTAATAGCTATTTTTGTATTATCATCTCTTAATTCTTAGCAAGTAATTTGATCGTTTCAGAAAGGATAAAAAAAATGGCATTGCTTTAAAAGCTAAAGTAGGGACTACAAGTTCAAATGCAGGTTTGGCTGGCTATAGACAATCACTGGTCAGGTAAATGTGGTCTTAAGTCCACTCAAGGTAACTTGGCTCCCTCGGCCTACTGGGGTACCTCACTAGAACAGTTCCAAGGCCTCCTGAGGTATCTAAATGTCTGTCCATAAAGCCCTGGTTGAGTAGTGATTGTAAGCTGTGGTCACAGGCAATAAAAATGATATTGGGACTATTTCTTGATGAGGTCTTTACTGATTCCCTTAACCTCTCCATCTTTTGGAGGGCACTTTCAGCACGATACGGTGCCATGGCTGTAGGGCATACTGATGTGCAGATGCACTCCAAACTAGAAGCTTCCTTTTCTTTTGCCAACAAACAAATCATAGCTCTCTCCAGGTTGCACTACCAGTATGCCCCAACTGAAATGATTTAAGTGGTGATGGTTTGATTACACATCAGAGTAACTAATGTCACTCAGTTTTATGTATATGGATTTTGTTTTCCCAGATAAAATTTTCTTGACTTCCCTGTTCACATTGTCTGGAGTTGGGCATACAACCTGCCCTTAGTAGATGCATATTGAACAACAACACGTTTCTAAGTCACTGTGTGTGCAGCCAAGACAAACACATTTTAGTTTTGGGGCTTGTTTTTTAACAATGATTTAGCCTAGGGGTGCCTGGGTGGCTCAGTATGTTAAGCATCTGATTTTGTCTCAAGTCATGATCTGCGGTTCATGTGTTTGAGACCTGCGTCAGGCTCTGTGCTGACAGCTTGGAGCCTGGAGCCTGGAGCCTGCTTCAGATTCTATGTCTCCCTCTCTCTCTGACCCTCCCCTGCTCACACTCTATCTCTCTCAAAAATAAACATTAAAAAAATTAAACATCAATAATTTAGCTTAATGGATTATGAAATTGAGGGTCAGGAATATGCACTAATAAAGGAAAGAGCAAAAATGGGGTAGGAGAACCACAGCTTGCCTGGAAAGCTGTGGTATCTTAGCAAGAGCAAGATGCATCCAGAAGTCTGGTTCAACTCTCAGTTGTGCCATGGATAAGTGGAGAGACCTGCTCCGTCTGCTTCCCGTTGAAGCTTTCAATTCTTCCTTAGGAATAAGGATAATCCCACTCCTTACTTATCTCATAGTGTGGCTATAAATGCAAAGCAAATGAAATAATGCCCATGAAAATACTTCATAAAATGTAAAGTGCACCACAAGTGAGGTGGTTGTTAAGATGATTATTACTGGAATGTTCTTAATTGTTCTGTGACTCTCATTATGCCCTGAGAGCAATATCTGTAGTTGTATTCAGAACTTGGACAAATTCAAAGGTGATTTATAACCATAATTTTCCCCCATTCCTCTTCACTAATATCTATTCCTTTCCCCTTCTATCTGACCTCTAAAAAAAAAAAAAAAAAAAGAAAAGAAAAAAAAGAAACCAATGTGAGCCTGTTTGTTTTCTCTGATAACAGATGAACAATGTACCAGCATGAAGAAGGACAGTGAATTCCCATTATTCACAATAGGTATGTTCTGTAAAGTTTCCAAGAACACTGAATTAATTAATACTGAAACCATTGCTCCTGGGGGAAATATAGGGTTAGGCTTCTGGGAGCTTCTGGTCAGAGCATATTTATCAACCAATCAACACATAACCTCATTTTATGTGTGTTTTTGTTAGACACCTTTTAAAATATATATTGTTGGGTTCATTAACATTGAACTCATGGCCAATAGTGCTATAACTCATTCCTGAACAAAGCTTCTCTAAAACACATGTTTTCTCTGTAAGGCATATCGCAGCCTTCTTGCACTTTGGAACTCTGGACTGCAGTATGGTTAGGGGCCATTTTAAACAGTGACATCACCAACAAAAAGCACATAAAAATGCAAAAAAAATGTGGCATCGATAGATTGCAAAAAGGACACTTGCATATTATATGACAGCTGAAACAAGAAGCAGAGTGTCCCCTTGTTTGTCTTTAGCTGGGAATGTGTGTGTTGGGTTACTCAAAATTTTCACCCATCTGCATGTGACCACATGTCTGCAAGTGACCACAAAAGTGTTGGGAGTAATGATTTTGGGGATACATTTTAGCATGTAGGTGAATTTGCAAATATGAATCCACAAATCACAGGGATCTGCTGTATCTCTAGGGGCAGAGTTAAGATTATCTGGTGGAAATTAAGCTTTCAAATCACTTCCAAAACAGGTTTCTTGATAATTATAATTGTCCAGCAAGAGAACAGACTGGCCAGTGAGCATCTGTCAGTAGAAAGGCCATGATTTAGACCGACTTGGGAAAAGAATACAGGTCCTAACGGAAGGCCACAGTTCTGGGATGAGCAATGATTGAAGAAAGAATAAGAAAAAAAACCCAAATATAGTTACCATTGTTATTGATTGTTCCCTAAAATCAATCTCCATTCTTTTATACCCCAAATGGGATTTCAACCAGACCAGTATCTAGTACTTTAGAAAACGTAAAAAGCAACTCTTGATCTCAGGGTCATGAGTTCAAGCCCCAAATGGGCATAGAGCCTAATTAAAAAAAAAAAGAAAAAGTAAAAAGCAGAGCTATTTTAAATGCGGATTTGTGCATAAAGTAACCTTTATTCTTGCAAGCTGTCACATGTTAGAAGCTACAAGCAGCTTTTAGTAGATTACAGAACAGTGATGAGGCAAATGCTAAGAGATAAGGTAAGGTCATTGAACTGGAAGAATATGTTCTTCAGTAAGTCATCAGAATATAAAAGACAGATCTCGGTGAGCAGTCACTTTCAGAAATGCCTAATCCAAGCAGGAAGAGAGGGTGCATTTCCATGAAGGACTGAAAGATCCAGAGATCTACATTAATAGGAAGCAACCTGTGCCCCTTTGCTCATAAATAAAAAAAAATGGCATTACCCCTTCCAAATAACACTGATTGTTTAATAATCAGTAACTTGAAGGCCATGCAGAAAAATTCGATGCTTAGGGTTAGAATATATTTTCAGAGGCTGGGTTAGGGAGGAGAGGCCACAACCACTGTCAGGTGTCTTCCCCTCTTTAGATCCTGCAAAGAAGCAAGGGAAATTCTAGGAACACTCAACTGGGAGCAGAGATTTTTTTTTTTTTTTTTTTTTAAGCAGAACCAAATAAAGTAGCAATAAATTCCCTTGTTCCTGCCACAGTCTGGCTTATATTCTTGCATTGAATGGTGAAGGTGCTCCTGTGGGGCTCATTCCTAGTCCTAGTTTGCCTAGTTTGGGATTTTATAGATTCTGGACTACTGGGGACTTGGGTCCTATGCACTCATGGGGCTGGCTGGGCTAGGGTTCTGCTTTCTTTCTCCCTTTCCCACTCACATCGCTAGACAGAGAGCTAGCAGCCATGTAGATTCTGTGAGGGTGAAGTGCTTTGTTGTTTTAATTTAAAAAATTCCACATATGGAGAGGTGCCTGGGTGGCTCCGTTGGCTAAGTGGCCAACTTCGGCTCAGGTCATGTTCTCATGGGTCGTGAGTTTGAGCCCGGCGTTGGGCTTTGCACTGACAGTGTGGAGCCTGCTTGGGATTCTCCCTCTCTCCCTCTGTCTGCCCCTTCCCTGCTTGGGAGCTCTCTGTCTCTCTCTTTTTCAGAAATAAACATTAAAAAAAATTCCACATATGAAGAGTCCTTCCTGGTTTCCCAGGAAGTTAGTTCAGCTACCCTCTTCACAGGAACGGGGGAATCATTCTCTTCAGCCTCCAACATCTATTCCTGGTTTGGATGTCCTCTGTTGTTCAGTTCGGCTTCTATTCAACATTTCCCTTTAAGTTCTGTTCACTTCTGGAAGATGAGCTTCCTTTTTCTTACTTTCAAGCCTAGCCTTGTATTAAGGGAAAAAAGTTATCTGGCATTTTTATATATTTAGAGTAGGGACTGGGAGGCCTTCTTGCTCCTGTCCCATTTGCCATTAATGAACAAAAGTCAGCAAATGGTACTTCTCAACCCAGATAAGTTAATTTTGAAAAAATGTCAAAGTTTCAAAATAGTTGAACAAAGTGGTTGAATGACTACCCATCTACCTTTCACCTACATTCTCCAATCGTTAGTATGTTGCCACATTTCTTCTTTCTCTGTGTTTGTATTTTGCTGAACTGTTTGAAAGTAATTTGTAAATATCACACCACAATTCGTAAATACTTTAGCATATACCTACTTCATAACTACAATATTATTACCACCGATGTGACAATAATTCTATATATTCTTAGATACAATCCATCTTCTAATGTCCCCAATGATCACCCAAATATCTTTTATAGCTTTTTAAAAGGAAATTTAGGATTCAATTAAAGTGCACATGTTGTGTTTAGTTATGCCACTGATCTAAGTCTCTACAACAATCCCTCCATCTTTTTCTATTTTTCACAACACTGCTTTTTTTGAACACACCAGGCCCATTGTATTGTAAAATGTTCCACATCTGAAATTTCCTAATTAATTCTTCATGATGAGATTTTTAAAATTGTCACGGACTATATATATAAAGATAAAAGTTAACATTTTAATCACTTGTGAGTTTACCACTGGGACTTTAGTGCATTAAGCACATTTACATTGCCATGAAACCGTCATCATTTTCTCCATAACTTTCTCCTCATCTTAAACTGAAGCTGGGTACCCATTAAATAATAACTCCTCATTTTGCCCCAACCCAGGCCCTGCTAACCAGCATTTTACTTTGTGCCTCCATGAATGTGATTATTCTAGCCACTTCATATAAGTGGAAACACATAACATTCAAACTTTTGTGTCTGACTTATTTCGCTTAGACAATGTCTTCAAGATTCATACATGCCGATGCATGTGTCAGAATTTCATTCTTACTAAAGGCTGAATAATATTCCATTGTTTATATATACCACATTCGGTTTATCCATTTCTCCACTAATGGACATCTGCATTGTTTCCACCCTTTGGTTATTTTGAATATGCTGTTATGAACATTGGTCTGCAAATACCTGTGTGAGTCCTGGCTTCCAATTTCCATGACTTGATCTGTATATTTATGTATTTGTGTTTGTCACAGCAGTGCTTAGGTCAGGTTGTATAATTCTTACTGCATCACATTCATGTTGGGAGGCACATAATTTCAGTTTTCCTGTATTAGCAATGCTAGCTTTGACCATGTGGTGAGGGTGGTGACTCTCCATTGTAAACGTGCTTTTGTCTTTTTATAATTTGTTGGGAGTTTATGGGGTAATACTGTGAGATGTGTCTATACTCTTCATTCACTAATTTTATCATTTACTAATGATTGTTACCAGAATTAATCAGTATAGCAGTGGTTACAAAACAGTTATTTAAAAAAATTCAATCAAGTGTGCCTGGGTAGCTTGGTTAAGCATTCAACTCCAGCTCAGGTCATGATCTCATGGTTGGTAAGTTCGAGCCCTGCGTTGGGATCCTCTGTACTCTTCTCTCTCTATCCCTCCTCTGCTCTCTCTCTCTTCCCAAAATAAATAAACATTAAAAAGAATTTTTTAATTAAAAAATATTCAGTCATTCCTTTTACATTTATTATTGATATTTTTCTATAGGGGGAAACCATTTGAATAAGTGTACTTCTCCTCCTAATCTATGGAGGCCAGAAAAAAAAGGGGTCATTTTGAAGTGCTGAAAGAAAAGAGCTGTCAACCTACATGAAAGGAAACTAAGAAAGTTGATCACCAACAGACTGACCTTAATAGAATGGCTGAAAGGAAATTTTCTAAGCAAAAGGAAATGGTAAAAGAGAATTGGAACATCAGAAAGTAGGAAAGAACAACTGAAAGGGGATAAAAGGGGGCTGTAAAACAAACCTCAACAAATTTAAATTAACCGAAATCATGCAGATAATCTGCTCTCCAATAGTGGTGGAATCAAACTGGAAATCAGTAACTGGAAGATAACAGGAAACTTTCTAAACACTTGAACACTAAACAGGTCACTTCTAAATAATCCATGGATCAAAGAGGACATCTGTAGGGAAAGAAAAACATTAATTTAACTGAATAAAAATGAAAATGTAATATACCAAAATGTGAGGAGCACAGCTAAGGTAATGCTAAAATGGAAATTAAAGATAATAAATGCATGCCTTAGGAAAGAGGAAAAGACTCAAACCAATAATCTAGTTCCCAGTTTAAGAATTTTAAAAAGGAGAGCAAAATAATCTCAAAGCAGATAGAAAGAAGGAAGTAATAAAGATAGGAGTAAAAAAATCAACGAAACTGAAAATAGAAAGTGATAGAGAAAAATCAGTGGAACAGAGTTCTGGTTTCCTGAAAGATCAGTAAAAGAGAAATCTCTAACAAGGTGGATGAAAGAAAGAAAACAAGAAAGCAAGAAAGCAAGCAAGCAAGAAAGAACGAACCAAGAGAAAAGATACAAATTATTAATATCAGGAACAAAACAGTGCATACCACTACAGACCCTGAAGATATGGAAAGGATAATAAACAAATACCACAAACAGCATGACGCACATAAACTTAACAACTTAAATGAAATGGACCAATTCCTTGAAAGCACAAACTACCACAATTCACCTACTATGAAATAGATTTTTGAGTAGCCTTATAACTATTGGATAAATTGAATTTGTGATTTAAAAACTCCCAAAAAATAAATCTATAGACCCAGATGGTTTCACTAGAGAATTTTATAAAATATTTAAAGAAGAATTAACACCAACTCTGTACAATCTCTCTGGAAAACAGAACTAGTACTCATACTAATTCATTTTAAGAAGCTAGTATTACCTGACACCAAATTAAAGACAGTACAAAAAACATACAGAACAATATCCCTCATGAGCATAGATACAAAAATCTTTAAAATATTAGCCAACAAATTCTGCAGTGTAAAATAGATTGTACACCATGACCAGATGGGGTCTATTTCAGGGATACTAGGTTGGTTTAATATTCAAAAGTCAGTAAGTGTAATATACTGTATTAGTAAGCTAAGGAGTAAAAGACACATAATCATACATGGATGCAGAAAAAGAACTTGACAAAATTCAATACCCATTCATGATAAAAACTCTCAGAAAAATAGGAGTAACAGGAACTTCTTCAATGTGGTAAGGAGCGTCAACAAAAAACCTGCAGATAATATTATACTTGATGGTGAAAGACTGAATGTTTTCTCCCTAAGTTTGGGAACAAAGCAAAGATATTTGCTTTTATCACTCTTACTCAACATAATGCTGGACATTCTATTCAATTCAATAAATCAAGAAAAGGAAATAAAAGGCATTTAGGTCAGAAGGGAGGAAATCTAACTGGCTTTATTTGCACATGACATGATTGTATCAGTAGAAAATCCAAAGGGATCTAAAAAATAGCTATAAATAATATGGCTATTAGTGAAGTCATGGAGCACAAAATAAACACACAAAAGTCAATTGTACTACAATATCTTAGCAATGAACATATGGACACCTCAATTAAAAATACCACACCATTAACAATCACTCAAAACAACAACAACAACAACAACAACAAAACAACCCATGAAATCCTAAGATGTATCTCTTTTAAAACATGTACAGGATTTGTTTCCTAAAAACTGCAAAATGCTAAGAAGAAAATCAAAGTAGATCTAAATAAATGGAGAAATAGATTATCATGTTCATAAATTGGAAGATTAAACATAATAAAGACGTCAATCTCCCTAAATTGATATACATGTTTGATGCAATTCATATTCAAAAGCCCAGCAATATATTTTTTGTAGATATAAACAAGATTATTCTAATTTTTACATGGAAAGAGAAAGGAACTGGAATAGCCAAAACAATTCTGGAAGAGAAGAATGAAGTGGGAGGAACCATTCTATATAATTTCAAGACTCATTATAGGGCTATAGTAATAAAGACTATATTGGTAGAGGGAGAGACACTTAGACCAATGGAACAGAATAGAGAATCCAGAAATAGACCCACACAAATACGCTCATCTGATTTTTGACAAAAGTGCCAAAGCAATTCCATGGTTGATGCAGCTGTACATCTGTAGGCAAAGAAATAAATCTTGACCTAAAACTCAGACCTTATCCAAGAATTAAGTTACAGTGCATGACTGACTAAATATAAAACATAAAACCTTAAAGCTTTTAGAAAAATCATAGAATAAAAATTTCAGCATCTTTAGGAAAAGTGTTGTTAGACTTGACATTAATAGCAGAATCCAAAAAGGGAAAAGTAGATAAATTGGACTTTACCAAAACTAAAACCTTTTGCTCTGCAAAAGACCATGTAAAGAGAATTAAACGGCAAGATACAGGCTGGGAGAAAACATTTACAAACACCATTTCTGACAAAGAGCTAGTATTTGGAAGTATACAAAGAATTCTCACAACTCAACAGTTAAGTAAAAAATGCTTTCTTAAAAAACCCGTAAAATAAAATGGGGAAAATATATGAAGAGACATTTCACTGAAGAGGATATATATATGGTAAGTACATGAAAAAATATTCGTGTACTAATATTCATTAGTCATTAGAGATATGCAAATTAAAACCACAATGACTATCAGAAGGGTTTTTTTCACTAGAAAATAGTGCTTTCAATAACACCAAGTGCTTTCAAGGGTGTGGAGACACTGGATCGCGTACATTGTTGGTGAGAACATAAAAAGAATACAGCCTCTCTGGAAAACAGTTTTTGGGTTTTTTTTAATTAAACATGGGCATATATCCAAGAAATTAAACTTATGTCCACACAAAAACGTGTACATCAATGTTTTTTGTTTGTTTGTTTGTTTGTTTTGTTTGTTTTTTGTACATCAATGTTTATAGTAGCTTTATTGTTAATAACTTCCAACAGGAAACAACTTAGATGTTTTCAAGGGGTAAGTGTTTAAACACACTTTGGTACATCCACGCCATACGCTATTACTTAGCAATAAAAAAGAATGAACTATTAGTACATATAGCAACTTGGATAAATCTCCAAAGAATTATGCTAACTGGAAAAAGCCCATTCCAAAAGGTCATAATACTGTATGAATTTGTTTATAGAACGTTCTTGAAATGACAAAATTATGGAAACACAGAACAGAGTAGGGGTTGCCAGAGGTTAACAAAGGGGGAGAGTTAGGGATGGGGGGAAGAGAACAGGACGTAAGTGGGTGTGGCCATGAGGAATCCTGGAAATGATGTAAATATTTTGTATTTTGCCTGTATCAATGTCAGTGTCCTGCTTGTGACACTGTATTATGGTTTTGTAAGATGTTAGCATTGGGGAAACTGGGTAAAGGGTACGTGGGGTCTCTTATTCCTTACAATTGTGTGTGAATGTATAATTATCTCAATATCAAAAGTTTAATTAAAAATTTATTTTTTCAGATTCTACTCTCAGTGATTCTAAGTAAATCTGTCAGTAGGCCTAGAAATATGCATTTCCAAAAAATACCTTATATGGTTCTAACATAGGGAAACAGAGCTCACTCTGTAAAACACTATTCTATATCACTTTAATGGAAGTAGGTAAGAAATATCCTTGAGAAATTTCGAATTTGCATTTAACACACAGTATCATATTCTTTACCATCTTTTAAGTTTGTACAGCAAAAATCTGTATTCCTGATAACATTCATGGATTTCCTTATTTGTTTTCTTATAATATACATAAAATGATTAGAAAATTACAATACCAATATCACTCTAAATCCACAAGTAAAGCATAAGATTACTTTGTAGTTTTTTGTCTTTATAATATATCCCACAAAAATTTATGGTCGGTATACTATGTTTAAAAGTTATTTGAATTAATTCTGTTCTCTGTGATGTTTGTTTATTTTACTATTTCATCAATTTGATAAGCATTTGCTTCTTTTGTTTTTGTTTATATTCCAGCACTTTTTCATACTTTTTGATTTAATTTTAGTTTTTGAGTATGTAAAATATTTACATAATTGAAAATCCAATATAATATAAAAAAGGTATACTGAGTGAAGTCTCATTCCCATTCCTTTCCCTGACACATCCTGTCCCCCACCCTTATTATGTCATAAAATTTATTAGTTTCTGGTTTAGAATTTCTGTGTTTCTTTTTGGCAAAAAAATTATATATTCTTATTTTCTCTTTTTATCACACAAAGGTAACATACTATATGCATTCTTTTGTATCTTGGTTTTTAAACTTAAAAATATATCCTGAAAAATCACTCTGTTTCACCTCATAGAAAATATATTCTTTTTTTAAAATATAATTTATTGTCAAATTGGCTTACATACAACACCCAGTGCTCATCCCAACAAGTGCCCTCCTCAATGCCCATCACCCACTTTCCTTTCTCCCCCACCCTCCCATCAATCCTCAGTTTGTTCTCTGTATTTAAGTCTCTTATGGTTTGCCTCCCTCCCTGTTTGTAACTATTTTTTTTTCCCCTTCTCTTCCCGCATGGTTTTTCTGTTAAGTTTCTCAAGATCCACATATAGTGAAAACATATGA
Organism: Panthera uncia; assembly: GCF_023721935.1. NCBI lineage: Eukaryota > Metazoa > Chordata > Mammalia > Carnivora > Felidae > Panthera > Panthera uncia. The sequence continues at coordinate 39,601,136 of NW_026057586.1, read as the reverse complement.
TATCTGACTTTTTCTAAAAAGATATAGTCCTGATAAATATTTGATGATTGAAATCTGAGTGAACATTATCACTCAGGGACTTAAGCCAAAAAAAAAAAAAATAATAATAATAAAGAAGGATGAAATCCAAACATCTTTCATTGGCACTCTGGAGTACATTTGCTTATTCTCCTCTCTAGTCCATAAAAATTTTAAGGCAGTTAACACTATGGGATAAATTTTAAGGAAAATGCAGTATCTCCTAAGCTATGGGGTATCCTTTGCTCAAAGAAGCTTTCATTTTAAGGCAAATGAGGTTTACACAATTTGGGTTTCATTATTTCTTAAAGATCTAGGTTTTTTTGTTCAAAATGTTCAGGCAAATTCTTGAAAATAACTTTCAGCCTATTATGGATAGTTTTTCGGTTTCTGTTTAACTTGCATCTTTAGGAGTATCTATTCCTGAGCAGTGAAATCTTCCCTCTTGGTGCAAACCCTAGGCTGATCTCAACACTCTTTTCATGGCTGGCTTGCCTACTCTGGTGACTCTGCAGAGAGAATTGCTTCACAAAAGCCTCTCCCTGCATGAGATCTCCTGGGAAAACTGGATACCACTCACAGTGCGGGTGGTTACAAAAGTAGTGGTAAAACTTGTGTAGGATCAGTTTTGATTGTGCTTGCTTTGCTTCAGCTTTTAAAGCATAAGAGCCAGATCTTACCAGTGGATGTAAATATGTGTCCATTAATAGGAGTATGCTAATTGATCACAGTAGCTTTCAAAAACCCTTGTACAAAACAAGACATGTATCCAAAGTTCTAAAATTACATCTTCAATTGAATTTAGCCAGATAAACACGAAAAATTTTAAAAGATAGTTAAAATCAGGAATATTTTTCTATCTTGAACATCACTTGGTCAATCACAGGACCTTGTTGTTTATGTAATGTGAGGATTCTGTTGTGCTTGCAGAATCCAAATGCAGTGCTGAAAACTTTTGAGTAGATGTTTATGAACAAATGCATGTGATAGTTTAACAATTATAATCAGGAACAATTTTTCTAGTAGCTATTTTATATTGATGGTAGGGGTGCCTGGGTGGCTCGGTCGGTGGAACGTTCATATTTGGCTCAGGTCATGATCTCATGGTTCGTGGGTGTGAGCCCCGCGTAGAGCTCTGTGCAGACAGCTCGGAGCCTGGAGCCTGCTTCAGATTCTGTGTCTCCCTCTCTCTCTCTCTGCCCCTCCCCCACTCACACTCTGCCTCTCTCAAAAATAAATAAACATTAAAAATTTTTTATATTGATGGTCAATACAGACTTCTATTTATCTCATATATTTTCTCTAGGATTTTACACTTTGATCCTTTCCTTCACTAGTATGTTTTGGCTTTGCATACACGTGGAGCTAAAATCCATTGTCCCACATTTAAATTGTGCAACTTTGTCCAGCTGCAGTCAGAATAAAGATATTTATTTGATAGGCATTTAAGTCAACCTATAAAGCAGTGGGGTGTGTGTGTGTGTGTATGTGTGTGTGTGTGTGTATGTGTTTAGCCAAGGGCAGAAAGGTTAATAGTAATAAAAACAAAATTTAACAAACTCTGCATTAAGTGCTTTATATTCATCTTATTTAATCTCAAGTTTACCCTCAGATGAGCAAAGAGGCTCAGAGAGGTGAAATAACATGTCCAAGAAGTTGAACACATTCACATGGCTGTAAGAGGCTGCACTGAGATTCCAAATGCCTGAAGACAGACAACTGCCTGAGAGCTCCAGACAGGTGAAGTTGACATATTCTTTAGAATAGTCATTCTTTACTATGCATACTCATTACCATTATACAGTTTAAAGGATAATTGTTTCTCAAAAATGTTTTAATATAAAGATAGCTGGTTCCAAGGAGTAAGCTGTGGGAGACCTGATCTCAATCAGTATATCATTTAGCTCAATTCGCTGACCAAGCCTGGGAGAAGGGGCCAATGCAATGACCAAATTTATGAAAAAGCCCATAGGCAAAAGCAGAAGTGATTTTCAGCTTTTTTTAACTAGAAAACTTTTCCAAACTGAAAAAAATATATATATTCCAGACAAGATGGAGTCACTTCCCCAATTACTGTCATGCTTGTTCGCATTCCAGTCACATTACAATAACTACCACAAATTATTCTGGTAGTTGTTCTAGTCATCTCCTCTCTCTCTTATGTTGTGACATTATTTGCTGTGAATAATGAACGGATAGAAAATAGTGCTTAGTACAATGTCTGAGACACACACCTAAAAAGATATCTTCATCAGGCTAGAGCTTGTGCTTAGGGAATAGAAAAATGGATTTAAGAATTGAGAGCAGGAAATCCAGGCAGGTGATAAAGTTATTTAAGGCATATGATGGGCAGCAGGTACGAGTCCTAGAAGTTGGTATCCATCAGAGTGGTTCAGAAAGGAGTCATAAGTAAGCTGAACAGAGCGTGATGTCTGTGAGTTTTGAAACAGGAAGTATCAGACCTAGAATCATTTATTTACTCATTCATTAAGCATTAATTAAGTGCCTTCTATGGGACAACACTATACTATGTGCTATGAATATAAATGAATAAAACATGGCCTCTTCCTCACAATCCTGTGATGGAAGCAAAATCTAAACGATTATAATATAATGGGTTGTATTAGAATATAGGTAAAGAAAAAGTTTTATGAATCCAGTAGAAACAAATGACAAAATCATATTGGGAAGCCGGCACAAATAAGGTAAATGAGGTAGAAGTTGCCTGTTCCTTGAAAGGTTAAGGTTAAGGCCAGGTTAAGAAGGCAAAACATTACAGATACAGGAACAGCTTGTAGAAAAGTATTGGGGGATGAAAAGTCATCTTGTATTTAGAGAACGGTAACACTTTTAAGAGATTGGAATGCAGGATATGTCACAGGAAGTGAAAAGATATACAACTGTAGTGATAACCAGATAGGTGTTTGCAAAATACTTTGAATACCATCCCTTTGCTACTGGGGAGCCTCTGAATGTTTTCATCGTAGGATTGGCATTTGCTGGACATACATGCATTTATCATGAAGGTAATCATGTTAAATCTTCAGAGCTCCTCATCTGCATAGACCTTTCCAAGACCCTGGGAAGGTCCTGAGCAATGTGCCCAAGCCCGTATGTTTTGGTCAAGTTTAAAAAAGAAATACTTTATTTTATGGAGGGCGCTCTTAATTGGAAAATCTTCAGCCTCCCCAAAACGTGGATCTTCCCGTGGCATGACCTGTGACATATGACTCTGACAACAAGATGGAGGATGAAATGGGGGGGGGGGGGAAGAGGCTGGTAGGAAGCTCTTGCAAAAGTCTAAGAACTGAAATAAGGCAATGGAGGAGATGATCAAGAGAAGGGGCAGGCTGCCAGGAGTTAAAATCAACAGGATTTGTGACGGATTAATATGGGGATGGACTGGATGGAAAGAATTCTTGGAAGACTCAGATTTTTAATGAGTGCCTAAGAGGATGGTGTCACTATAATTGCAAAATGAAATATATATTTGAGAGCTGGAGAGACAGTGATTTGTCTACGGTAGGAAAGAAGATCATAGAAGAGGGGTGTTCAACAATGTTAGATACTGAAAAAGGACAGAGGAAAATGAGAACTAAGGTTTGTCTGTGAGTTTGGTAAATAGGGAGACACTGGTTTCTCTAAAACAAAACAAAGGATGGATCCGTTGGGTGGTGTGGGGGAGCTCAGCAAACAGATTGTAGCCCTCCAACCTCTCACCACTTACAAGTGTCCAAGGCAGAACAGCAGTGGCTTTTGGGGAGTGGATGAGAGATGAGTTACAGAATGAAAGACAATCCCAGTCAAGAGGGACCAAGAAGGTGGTCACGCTGTGAGGAAAGGGATTCAGACACAGGGGAACCAAACAGACTCTAGCATAGCTTGGGACTTTTGGAATCAGAAGCCAACATACTGGGACACGCGGCGCTGGGAAGACTGGAAGTTAGGCTGCGTTAATGCTGAAGAATTGCAGTATTGCCCTAAAATGCCCCAAATCCCCAGGATGAAGATAAGGTTGTCTCCAGAGTCCAGGGAATATCTGAGCCAGCAATTATCAGGCACGAGAGCTCAATGATACAGCAGGCAGGATGTAGGGGATCAGGGAATCAGGAAGAGCATAACCAGAAGCACGAATTTATGGTTGGGGAAGGGATGCGAGGCAGCTCCTCTTGCCTCGGGCTCTAGAATCTGAAGTCAGCGCTTCCTAAACTCAGAAGGGAGATCCAGGCCCATTGCCCTTTGTATTTCTAACAATAGCGCTACAGTCTTTTGAATTTATCACGTGATCCCTCTGAAGTTTCAGAGAGGAAAAACTGGAGATTTTGCTATAAAGATTCCTAAGGGGAATCAAGAAAGACATAGTATAGGTCTGGGACTATTCACTGAAGTACTCCTAGCAGCAAAAACTAAAAGAAACACAGCTGGAATCATTTTATGAATTGCAGGGAAATAGTAAGATTGAATTTAGTCAAGATAATTGGTTTTTAAGTATGTCCTTTTCTCTCTTTCCTATTTGATATTATTAACATGAAGTCTTTTTAAATGTCAATAATTTAAATGTAATTTAATTTCTTTAATGAAATTGTTTAATAATTGGAGAATATAAGGATGGCTTTTGAGCAGCATCAGCAGGGGAGGTTGGTGAGGACAAGGGAGAGCGCTCAGCCTTGGAGGGGAAGGAAGGTGCCTTCCATCCCTCCAGGGTGACTGGTTGATACCAGTGGAATCTCTTTGAAAGGCCTTCTGTTTCAAGTTCCCCCAGCTGAATGCAAGGGGACTGCTTGCCAAATGCCACTCAGGAAATGTAAAGTGTATTAAAATAGGCAGCAATCGAATACTATTAGATATGGTTCCCCTGCACAAAAAATTTCTAGGATTTAAGTAAAGTTGGAATCTGGAAAACAGATTGGACTGTCACAGCCCCGTAGCCTGGTATTTAAAGACCTCCACAATTTACTTTTTGCAAAAACACTGAATCGTATTCAACTCTGAGTCATATTCTACTTTTTTTTTTTTTTTTTTTTTTTAACACAAATCTGAGTTTCTCTATCATGTAATTTGTAGAGTTAAGCTTTTGGAACCTGGAACCAAGTAGAGGATTTTATATTTATCTCTATTTAATGTTATCTTGTGATTTTGAAATAGGCCAAATTTCCGACGCTGTTCAGAGTTCTTGATACTAATTTAGCCATCCAGAGTATTACCTGTTTCGCCCAGCTTTGTGCCACTGACACCTTCATCCAAATAATTGATTGGCAATGTGGAGAGGATGGGGCTGAGAACAAAGCTCTCAAGCCTTGAAGAATTTCCCGTGGGATGATATGGATCACTTAATGGGGGAAATAGAAGGAAAACAACTTATGGAACATCTACCAGGTACCTGGTATTACAAATGATTCTTTGAATGTATTACCACATTTAACCTTTAATGACGGAAACACAGCTAGCAAGTGATGGTCTTCATTTTTGATTCCACATCTAACTCTATGCTCTTACTCAGTAAGAGCCTCTAATTACTTGAATGGCAGTACCAGTAACCCAGTTGCCTCTAATTACTTGAAGTTCTTTGCTTGAATGTTCAGCCTCCCACAAAGCTACCAAGCTGCTTTTTCTTCTGGGCCAGATTTCTTTCTAGACAAGACTTCTGCATCTTGTCCATAAGGACACCAGGACAGAACCCTACTGAGTACTTGGCTGAAATTCAAATATACTATGTGAGTTTCTCTCAGTCTTAGTATTGGGTGTGGTGGCAAAGGAGGAGAAAACGTGATAGGGTTTGGTTTTTCCACAAGATGGTACTTATTTTGGGTTGGTTCCTTTTTGATAAGAAATATATTGTATATGACACTGAAATGTTATAATAAATTGAACTCTGTTTTTTCATAATTCATGTAGATCATGTATCACGCTCTGTAATTTTTTTTATAGTTGCATTTTGTTTAGGGTTTGGAAAATTTAGGGGCCTATTATAATGGGGAATTCTGTGACATCTGAGGATATTCCCCTCAATACTTCTGGCCGTGGTGATAACAGAAATGTAATAATAACATTTAAATGCTTACTCTGAACCAGGCATTATATAAAATGTTTTACATGTATTAGGTATTATGTTATTTATTTTGCACATCAACCCTCTGAAAGGCTTCCTATCATTATCTCCATTGTATGGATTAAGAAACAGGTGAAAAAGTTAAGTAATGTACCTAAGAACTGTGGTTTGAACCTGGAAAGACAGTCTCTTCCACTGCCTGTAGCCCTCGTTATTGTTGGGAGAGAATCCTCCAAGGATCTCTTGCGTTTCCGTTTGTCTTGTGAGCAGAGGCACTGACTACCTTGTTCTGAATTATCTTTTCAAGAAGTTTATATAATGGTGCACCTGGGTGGCTCAGTCAATTGAGCATCCAATTCCTGATTTCAGCTTAGGTCATGATCCCAGGGTCATGGGATGGAGCCCCGACGCAAGCCCCACATTGAGCCCAGTGCTGGGCTCCTCATTGAGTATTGTGGAGCCTGCTTGGAATTCTCTCTCTCCCTTAGCCCCTCTTCCCCACTCTCTCTCTCTCTCTAAAATAAAAATAAAAATATTAATAAAAAATAAAATAAAAGAAGTTTAATGAATAGCCTTAGAAGATGGTAGTGTATCTCTGTTAGATAACAAATAAAATGTATACATGATAGCCTAGAAATGTAGTTCTGATGAGGTTTTGGAATGGTGGGGGTCTGGAGCTGACAGCCAAGCCAAGAAAGAATTCTTGAAGAAATCTTTGGTGTAACAAGGTGATTTTATTAAAGCACTGGGACAGGACCCGTGGGCAGAAAGAGCTGCACTGGGGTTGTGAAGAGTGACTGGTTATATACTATGGAACTGGGGGAGGTAAAGGCAAAAGGGAGGCCTCCAGAAAGACTTTGATATGCTAATGAGGACTCATAAGATGCCTGGGGTCTTGCTATTATCCAGTAAGGTTGTTCCCCCCCCCCCTCTAGTAAGGCATTAACATTAGAACAGTAGAGGGGTCCTGGAGAAATGTTAGACTCTGTATTTGACTCAAGTATTTGTCAATGGGCTGCAGGTTATAGAGAAACTTAATGGTAACTGCCATTTCCTTCTTGCTTTTGTTCCCCACAACACTGTGGAGGTGAAGGTGATATTGGGGCTCCAGGAACTGAGTCTATAGGTTTCCAGAGATTAGGCTATTGATAATATTGCCTTTTTCTTGTAATTTACTAAGACATCTGTAAACCGATACTCATGTCCTGCATGACTGTGATGTCTATCAGTTTAACCATTTGTTTTCTTTCCTTTCCTTTGTTCTGGGCAGCTGGGAGTGTCCGAGGAATGTCATGAGGAATATAACGCATATCCCACCTGCAGGGGTTGGAGGGAGGTGTTGTTAGCTTGTGAGTTGCTCTCAGCTTGCCTTATGGTCCCTCATCAGTTCTTTTTTCTCATTTTTCTTTTCTTTCTTTTAAAATGTTTTATTTATTTCTGAGAGAGAGTGCACGCGAGCTGGGGAGGGGCAGAGAGAGAAGGGGACAGAGGATCCAAAGTGAAGCTGGCTCCGTGCTGACAGCAAGCCTGATGTGAGGCTTGATCTCATGAACCGTGAGATCATGCCCTGAGCCCAAGTCGATGCGCCCCTAGAAACTGGTTCTGATTAAGAATACCTTGAAGTAGGGCTTCCAACTTAAGTTTGCAAAATAGAAGGGCACTTTGCTGGGTTGTCTTGGTTGGTGCCCTTAAGGGATGTGGACTCATTTTAATGGATAAAATAAACACAGGGCAAGTTCACTCACTCTGAGTTTGTTGTTACTTTCGTGCTTGACATGCATCTATTAACATCAGAACCTATCTAGTGTCAAAAGTTATGGGATTTGAGAAGAGGAGCCATTCTGGAATAAGTGACACTTGTTTGGGAGAATCTTAGAAATTCATTGGGGAAACCGAGCTTTTAGTTTATTAAGAAAAAGTGATTATTAGAACGTACAAAGGGTAGTAATTTTACTTAAATAAAATGATTCTGAATACTATGTGTTCTCAGAGTTCAAAGAATTTGGGTTTTCCACAATTTTCAGTAGATTTTAGGAATGTTTACCTAATTTCATGCAACAGGCATACACTCGAAAGGTTGAACCCAAGGTTTTATTCAAACTATTTAAAATTTCAGGCACATATTTAATCTCTCCCTAAATTTTCTGCTTAGCAGCTCAGGCACAGGGCTTACTCAGGACACTGTGTGAAAAAGTAGCCAAAATATGCAGGCTCCCAGGCAGGGTCTGGTCAGTGGCGCATTAGAGCACAGATTTCAAATATGAGTGCATGGATTTCCTTCTTTTTAATTTTGCAATTGGATTAATGGTAACGGTTGCAGAGAACGAGGTAGCTGGTTTCAAATAACGGCAATATTGGCTTCAGCTGGGCCAGTCCTGGCGCATTTACTATAGACTTCCATAGACCAGTAGTTCTCAAACTTTGGTGAACATCTGAATCCCCTGAAAGGGTTTGCTCTTTTAGTCTCACAAGCCACCCCAAGAGTGTCAGGTTCATTTGGTCTGGAGTGTGGCTGAAAATCTGCACTTCTGTTTCCAGATAACACTGATACTGCTGGTATGAGGAGTGCACTTTGCTACCCACTGCCCTAAACCTGTTCTGTGGGATTAAATAGGCCTCTGACTGGGGAGGGAGAGCTCATTAGAAAGGTAAATATTTAGGCTATTTTCTGTATTTTCCTTAGGGAAGGTAAGAACTTTTATTTCCCAGGGACCTCTTTCCACTTGCTGATTTTTTTTCTTTCTAGTGTATTCCTACTTTACATAAGTTAAAATGAAACCCTGCCTTAGCCTGTAGTGAAGACAGGTGCAGGCCTCCCTTCCTTCCTACCTTCCTTCCTTCCTTCCTTCCTTTTTGTTTTTCTTGCATCATCTTTTTTCTTTCAAGTGTGAAGCAACACCCACTGATTTTTAGGTGATTTTTCTGGGCAAAATAATGCATATTATGCAGTCCTCTTCTAAACTGCAACAAATGACCATTATGTTCCTTCTGGAATGGGAAGGAGCCAATTTTCTTTTCCTTTTAGATTTTACCTATTGAATTTCTGAGTGTCGTACATCATCAAATTGCATAACCTTTAAGGCCAAGAGACAGGGATACTGAAGGGACCCCATGAGAGAAAAAGCTGGGTTTTTTTTTCCCTTTGCTTCTTCTCTGGCTTCTATTCTTGTTAAGACCTGCACCCCCACCCCATTCTACACAGGCCTCAGAATGCAAATAGTGTATGTCCTCCTTATAAGAGACAAAGAGTTAATGATTTCTCTAGAGTCGATAATGTACATCTAAGGAAGGCCCAGGTGAGAATGACCAAATGAAGCTGTCATATGCATATTTTGGACCACTGGTACTAGACATCTCGTTACCAAGACCCCTGGTGTCAGGGAATAAGTGACTTATGATTGACAGTTTGACCTTGTCCTCATTCTGACCACTTCCTGGGTGCCTAAGAGGGCATGTGTCCCAGACCACAATCGTCAATAAAAACCTCCAGACCCTGAACAAAGATGAGACTCCCTCTTTTCCTTTCTGAGTCTCCTGATTGCTCTGTCTGTATCTCTATATCTTCAGTAAACTGTCACCTCCTGCTGGCTCACGTTTGATTTCCATCCTGCATGAAGCCAAGGACCTTCTTTTTTTTTTTTTTTTAATTTTATTTTTAATCTTTTAAAATTTACATCCAAATTAGTTAGCCTTTGGTGCAATAATGATTTCAGGAGTAGATTCCTTAGTGCCCCTTACCCATTTAGCCCATCCTCCCTCCCACAACCCCTCCAGCAACCCTCAGTTTGTTCTCCATATTTATGAGTCTCTTCTGTTTTGTCCCCCTCCCTGTTTTTATATTATTTTTGTTTCCCTTCCCTTATGTTCATCTGTTTTGTCTCTTAAAGTCCTCATATGAGTGAAGTCATATGATTTTTGTCTTTCTCTGACTAATTTCACTTAGCATAATACCCTCCAGTTCCATCCACGTAGTTGCAAATGGCAAGATTTCATTCAGTTTGATTGCCATGTAATACTCCATTGTATATGTATGCCACATTTTCTTTATCCATTCATCCATTGATGAACATTTGAAGCCAAGGACCTTCTTGACTAGTCCTGCGGGAACCCCCTCTGGGTCCTCAGACCCCACCTGCCAGCATCAACCCCACCTGGACTTATACTTTCAGTAAATGCTTACTTTTTGTCTAATAATGGTCTTTTACTTGGCTGTTGCACATTTTTCTCATCATAAATCCTTTGTCAGTTTATTCATTCTAACTTAACTGTATTCATCACATCTGAAATTTGTCATATGCCGTTCAGTATATTATTAATATAAACAGATTAGTAACCAAAGTTGGTTACTAGGATGACAAATTGGGCTATTCTTTTGGTCAATTGATAGGTATACAAGGGCTGCCTAGAGTCCTAAGTTGAAATGAATCTTGACTGCATCTGCGCTCGGTGGGGAAAAATGCCATGCTCAGTTATGTCTATGTTGGGCCTTGTGGGGGAACGTGGCTGCATGTGAGTCCCACACTAGTGGACTATGTTTGCGTAATCTTCCTGAGTTTTAATTCCCTAATTTGTAAAATAGCAATAAAATGACTACTTCATGGGGTTTTGATAATTAAATGAGTTAACACATGTAAAGAGCATGGCTCATAACAGGTATGCAATAGAGGAGGCCATTACGAATGAACTGCTGGCATTTAGGATGGGTGAAAAATATGACGGACGAGAGGATGTGAAAAACATAAGACAGATGAGGGGATGGACATTTTCTGTGCAATAAGTGAATTAGGGCCAGAGGACAAATATTATACAAAGGAGAATTACCCTGAATACAACAAAGAACCTGCTAAGAAGCAAACCTAGGCAAGTAATGGAACGGGTTCCTGTGTGAGGCAGTGAGTTGCCTAACTCAGAAAGTATTCAAATGACTCCCTCCTTACGTGGGAGGTTGGAGTCTATGATTTTGAAAATTTCTCAGATTCAATTATACTGTGAATTTGCCCCAGCGACTTTGGAAAATCACCCTCTCTCCTGTTTTACATTGTCCCCAGTGATGACCAGATATTCCAAAGAATTTAGATTTCCATAAGGACTCATGGGATTTGAGAGATTACTATAAGGAAAACTCATCAATCCCAGTGTTTAAAATCCAACAAACAAAAGGAAACAACAGCAGATATCCATTTCTTTTCTTTGTTTTAAATGGATTAATAGGTGCTTTGCTTACCCAAGGGCTCAAGTACTGAATATACCCATTTAAACAGTCGAAGGTTGACATTACTAACAAGAGGACATTCTGAAAAAGCACATCAGGGCATGGCAATTGAGTCCGGCAGCCCCAGGAAGAAGCATATTACTGTGGCTGGATGTTTCTGGTACAGTGATCAGCAGTAAAATGATTAACAGTGTTGGCATTTAAGTGATCATAATTAGGTTTCAAAGTTAACAGCCCATTGAGATAAATAGTGGAAGTTCACACCTCTCTCAGTGCTATTGTTTATCAGACTGTCAAGTTGCAGATTCAGGAAGACAACATTAATGTGGCTTTGGACACTAATTGCCCAGAGCCAAGTTACATCCACCTGGGAGGGTCCTGTGGGTATTTGTTCAACTAAAATGTCAGGGACTATGCAGTGCTGGGATTCTGCATTGCCTAACAGCATACAGCATTGCACTGATATTTCGATGCAGAGAAGGCAAATGATACAGGAATATGTTGTAATGTTTGGTACAAAGCTCCTGGCTTAATAGTACGTTTGCCTCAGTTTATCCTCTCGAATGGCAATGAAACCGCTGACGTGGACAGCATGGTTTCTGACAGGGGTAAAAAATTAAATGATTTAAACAACAACAACCAAGAACTTTTTGCTCCCATGACTTAGACTTCACAACTCCTGTTATTATCCTAAAGGACTTACGTACACATTCCGTCAATAGAAGAACATTGAGAGCATAATTAAATTAATTTTAATAGAATTCTGAATTATTTGTTCACAATTAAGTTTACACGCATGACTGCATGCTGTCTGATGCTCAATAAGGGTGGAGATTGTACAGTTTCAGTTTGCAAATTATTGATTTTTTTCAAAGACATTCGATAATTAAAGGCAGCAAAAATGGGGAAAAGGAACTCGTAAACTTTAAAAAAATATGCTGCAACATTATAGTAGTGGTTGTCTTTTCATGAAGTTTCTTAAAAGAATGAAGTCATTGGTGCTTTGTGATTACATTATTGAACATCACTAAAAAATTACACCACCAAACAAACTAAAGGAAAACTGAACTTTAGGACTTCCCATTTCTTACCACGTCACCTCGAAGAGCGTTTTTCTTTCCTTTTCTTTGCTTTTTTTTTTTTTTTAAATTTTCTTCCCTTTACCCTTCAGGTTAGAGAATGAATGTGGCATTCTCTTTAACAAGGAGTGTGACCGGGAGGTTTAACAATGACCACAGAGAGATGAGGGGCCCCAAGGCATGAAAAGGCAGGAGGAAAGGAAAAGAGGAGAGGAAAAGAGAGGTATAAAAGAAGGGAAAAGAAGCACAGGAACAAGAATGCACGGAAAGGTATGAAATGCAGCCAAGGAGATAAATAGGTCGGTATCATCAGTTACCCCAGGTGTCGGGACCATGGTTTTCTTACATCTCAATTAGAAACAGATGTCTAGCTTCTGCTTCTTTGAAGGAGTTCTGCCTTGGGAAGCTTTTCATGGGAAGAATTATGCCAGAAAGAAATGGCTGTAATCTTTCTGAAAGAGTAAGATTTCCATTTCTTACTGTTGAGTTTTCCAACTCGTATACCCTGATGCCTAAGGTTCGGAAGCCAATGGGTACAGGCTGCATCACAGACATCTGAACCCGGGTGGACTGTAGGGCAGACCCGGTCAATGGAGTCCAGCCTCTACTGACTAAGAAAGAATTGCATTTCACTGTTACTTAAATAGGAGTAAACTCTCTGAGGGCAAGTGTTGTGCCTTATTAATTTTAATATCCTCAACAGAAGCTCAAAGCCTGGTACAGAGACTTTATTTTAAGGGCAAATGAAGAATTTATGGCAGACACTTTAAAATACATTAGTTCACATCTTTTGTCAGGGGACATTAAAAGCCACTGGGTAATTATACTAATAATTTTCATATCACATGTTAAAAATCATTTTATATTTTTCAAAATGCTTCCGTAGTACTTTTGGATTCTATTGAACCCTGTTGAGTTTGCAATTTGAATGCACATCGGTGTCAAGGACAGGAGGGAGATGTACCCATAACGTAAACCACGATACCATGGTCACTTTCATCTGTCAACTTGGCTAGGCTACAGGCAGTTATTCAGCTCAAACAGTAATCTGGTGTTGGTGTGAGTGTTGTTTTGTAGATGTGACTAAAATCTATAATCATGTTACTTCAAGTAAGGAAGACTTTCTTATATAATCTTCTGGGTGGGCCTGGTCCAATAAAGTGAAAAGCTTTAAGAGCAGAACAGGCTTCCCTGGAAAAAAAAGGAAATCCCTTTCCCCTTCCCCTATGGATAGTGGCATCAGCCCTTGGCTGGGAGTTCCAAGCTGCCCTTCGGAAGGGCCTGCACCCCATTCCAAACTTGCCCAGTCAGCCTCCACAAGTGCACAAGCCAATATCTTCAATAAATCTCTTAAAACCACCAGCTTTAATGAGATATAATTCACATACCAAATAATTTCCTCATTTAAAAGTATATAGTTCAATGATTTTTATTATATTATGAATTTTTAAAACTGTGTAAAATACATATAACAAAATTTGCTGTTTTAATAATTTTAAATGTATGATTCAGTGGCATTAACTGCACTCACAGTGCTGTGAGACCATCGTCACTGGCCATTTCCAAAACTTTTTCACCGCTACCAACAGAAACGAACCATTAAACAATAACTTCTCTTTCCCCCTCCTCCCCAACTCCTGGTAACATCTAATCTTTTTGTCTATGAATTTGCCTATTCTAGATATTTCACCTAAGTGGAATCATATATTTGTCCTTTTGTATCTATCTTGTTTCATTTAGCATAAATTTTCAAAGTTCATCCATGTTATAGTATGTATCATTACTTCATTCCCTTTCATGGCTGAATAATATTCCAAAGTGTGGATGCAGCATGTTCTTTTTTTAAAAATGTTTATTTATTTTTGAGAGAGAGAGGATGTCAGTAGGGGAGGGGCAGAGAGAGGGGGGGACAGAGGATCCAAAGCGGGGGTCCTCTGTGCTAACAGCAGCAAGCCCCATGTGGGGCTCGAACTCACGAACCACAAGAGCGTGACCTGAACCAAAGTTGTATGTTCAACCGAATGAGCCACCCAGGTGCCCTGGATACAGCATATTCTGTTTGTCTAGTCATCCAGTGATGGACACAGGTTGTTTCCATCTTCTAGCTATGGTGCATAATGCTGCAATGCACATTGGCATACTAGCTGCCTGACTCCTGCTTTCAATTCCTATGGGTATATACCTAGGAATGAAATTACTGGGTCATACTGTCAATAAAAAATACATATTCTATTGGCTCTCCTTCTCTGGGTGAACGCTGGCCGATGCAAAAGCATGGGATAGGGGAAGGGAGAGGAAGACCCTGACACGTTTGCAGAACTGAAAATAATCTATGGAGTATGTTTGCTATATTTGCACCAATTTAAAACTTTTTGTTATAAATTATTGTTGATACCGTTGAAGCTCTTACAATCCTAGTCGTCACTCCCCCATTCCCTGCCGCTCCTCTCCTAGGGTAAGGAGCATTCTACAGCTGGTGCATAGCCTTCTGATCCATGTTTACACATTTTCAATATATGTAAATGAACAAACTGCTGAGTGTTGTATTTTGAGTTTTAGAAATTTACATAAATGGCATAATACTTCATCTTTTTTGTAACTTATGTTTTTCACTACTTAATGTATTAAACATTCATACAAATTTGTAGATGTAAATCTGGTTCATTTATTTTAACTTCTGAATAGTATTTTATTGTAAAAATACACCATTATATTTCGTACACTTGCTATTGATTCTAGTTTTTCACTATTTCGAACAGTGTTGCAGTGGATCCTTTTGCATGTTTCCTTATAAAAATGTACAAAAATTTAAGATGGAATTAAAAATGGAATCTTTCTTTTTCTGTGTCTAAGCTGATGTTTATGATATCTATTGAGTTTTTAATTCCAAGACAGTTTTTGAGGTTTTATTGGCTCTTTTTTCAAATGGACCTGTTCTTTTTATGTATTTTCCTATCATTTCGTTATATTTCCTCCACTCTGTATAAAGGCAGTGATGTGAAAAAAAAGATAGTTAAGTAAAGAAAGAAGGTGGGTGTGCCTGGCTGGATCAGTCAGTGGAGCACGTGACTCTCAATCTTGGGGTTGTAAGTTTGAGCCCGAAGTTGGGTGTAGTGATTACATAAAAATAAAAATCTTTAAAAGAAAAGAAAGTTAAAAAAAAAGAAAGGAAAGAAGGTAGTGTTGTCAGGACTTGGGAACTAACTGAACATGGGAAGTAAAGAAGAAAGAACACAAGATGAGGGGCTCCTGGGTGGCTCAGTCGCTTAAGCGTCTGACTCTTGATTTTGGCCTGGGTCATGATCTCACAGTTCGTGAGCTGGAGCCCCGAGTAGAGCCCTGTGCTGACAGTGTGGAGCCTGCTTGGGATTCTCTCTCCTCTCTCTCCTCTCTCTCCATCCCTCCCTCCCCCCCTCTCAAAAATAAAATAAACATTAAAAAAAAAGGAACATAAGATAAAACTATTAACAGCTAACATTATTGAGCACTTAGCATGGTTGGGCATTGTGCTAAACATGTTATATGAACGAACTCATTAATCTTTACAGTGAGAGATTTGGCCCTTAGTAGTTCCTGGTAGTAAACCTATAGGCCTGATAAGAATAGCTTTGTTTAGGAGCACCTAGGTGGCTCACTCGGTTAAGCTTCCGACTGGCTCAGGTCATGATCTCATGGTTCATGAGTTTGAGTCCTGCATCAGGCTTTTCTGCTGTCAGTGCAGAACCTGCTTTGGATCCTCTGTCCCCCTCTCTCTCTTCCCCTTCCCTTCTCGTGACCCCCCCCTTCTTAAAAATAAAAAATAAAACACTAAAAAAAAAGAATATCTTTGTTTAATGAAAGGCCTTGGGCCATGCCAGATAGTCTATGCTAACAGAGTGATTTGTGGTGAGGGCTTTGAGCCACACAGCATTAGCCTGAGTCTGGAGGGACAGCTGACAAAAATCAGCCACATGGGTGGTCAGCCATGTCTTTGTGACCAAGGCCATTAAAAACTCTGGACACCAAGGCTCGCAAGAACTTTTCCAGTTGGCAATACCCTGTGCGTGTTGCCATGTGTTGCTAGTGAGAGAAGTTAAGTGCTGTCTGCATGACTCTACTAGGGGAGGACAACTGGAAGCTCTGTGCCTGTCTGCCCTATGAACCTTTTCCTTTTGTTGATTTTAGTCTGTGTCTTTCACTGTAACAAACTGTAATTGTTAGTATAATGGCTTTTCTGAGTTCTGTGAGTTTGAGCCAATTCTTGAACCTGATTTCTTGACCTCTGATTCTTGACCTCTGATTTCTGTTGCTGCAATCCTGAACTTCCTAAACCAATGCATCCTATGCTTCTGGCTTAAGTGACTGGATACAGTTCACCAAGAGTGGGAATTGAGAAGGAATAGACTAGGGGGAAGATGCTAACTTTGTTTCTGTGGCAGTTGGATATGTGTTTAGAGTCCAGAAACCAGGTATATTCGTTTGCTAGGGCTGTCATAACAAAATACCACATACTGGGTGGTCTTAGGCAACAGGAATTTATTTTCTCTTGTCAACGTTCTTCTGAGACAACACAGTGACTCATTTTTGTCTTTCATTTTTACTGTATAAAATAAATGAGGATTTAAGAATACTAAAAACTGCTATGATTCTTGGGTAATTTGAATCTGCTTTTATTCAGTGAAGTTGCTGCTTAAGTTTCCCCCCTTTGAGTAAGGGAAAACCTGATAAATTTGCATGGCATGCAATCCACGCACGGTTATGCTTCCTCAATATTTAGCTAGCTTTCTCTTTCTCTCTCCCCACTGCCCTGGAGCAAATGCTGAATTTTAATTTTGTAATTTTATATCTAAATTTTAGCTATAGCCCATTCACAGTTATGAATATGTGAATTCTCCCCCAAGCCCACCTCCAGAAAAGAAACATCAAAAGTCAAAACAAGCTTTATGTAAATTTGCCTTCTCAACTTTATGCACCTGAGTTAAATGAGGCTCATAAGAACGGTTGCAATTTGGTTAATGTTTTCCTCCTGACGCAGAATTTTAACTTGGAATTGTATTCCTGAAAAGGTGGTACAATTTAGGAGGCTAACAATTTAGGAGGCCATTTAAAATGATGCCTTCTCTATTAAGGATAGTAGGAGAGCTTCTTTTGGGGTATTAACTGGGCCAAAAGTTCACCAAGGTCAGGGAGCAACAAATGTCCTTGACACTGAAAAGGTCTGTTTGGAAATCCAGGAAGTATTTAAAGCCCTAGTTGTTGTTTTTAATGTTGTTAATGGGTGACAGAATGCTAATTAGTCAGATTAACTAAGTGGCTGAGTCATGCTGTAACCCTTCTCAAAAAAGAAGTGCCCATTTTGAGATGCTAAATGAGGCCATAAAGGCAGCCAACCATACCATTCTTGAAAGATAAGAGAGTACCAGTGAGGCTGTTAACATAGCAAGTGAATTAAGTTTCATGAGTGTTGTGTGTGTGTGTGTACCTGTATTTATATACCTGTATACATTAATATACATATATAGAGAGGGGATAGTTTTCATATCTAATAATCACTTAAATAAATGCTGCAATAAGCTTAGGTTTCCAAGATATTTAATCAGATCAATTTATTCTTTAAGGAAAATATATTCACAATGTTCATCTGAAATAAAAACTCTAAAACATAAAAACTGAATGATTTTCTTGAAAATCGTGCTTTTGGGATTTTCAGTAGAGGGGCCAGAATGGTGGAAGCGGGTTCTGAGGCAGGGCTGGGTCTCAGATAAGGGAATTTTAGGGGTTGGTCACACCTTCTTGGGAAGGTTACCTTTGCAAGGATTTCTTAGACTTTCTTCAGGAGAATCCAAACTACTTAATTGTTCATTTTACAGTTTGCCCCCCACCTTCTCTTAGATGTTTCGGTGGTTACCCAAACAAAAGGTCTTTAGCTAGAATTTTTTCTGGAGGCATTTGGTGGACAACCCTGAGGTCATGTTTGTTCTCCACAGGTGGGGCTAGGTTTCAGTTTTTCCTACTCCTTGCAAGGTAGGGGGGTTAACGGGACCACAAATGGAGACTTACTGATGCCTCCTGACTGGAAAAAAAAAAAAGAGGGAGAACAAAAGCGGAGCTTTGAAAGGAAGACCACGTGATCAAGTGTTCCCAATCCTCCTTGTCTACTGACAAGCAACACTGGGAAACAAATATTTTTGCTTAGGATGACCTAGGCTAAAGGTATGCTTAATAAATACTTTTCCTTCTTTTCCCCTCCATAGCTCTAGCACCCTCTTGGGAAAGGAAATGCTTTCATTTTATCAAAAGCGAGTGAGAGAAGGAGAAATCATGGAGCAAGGACATACTAGTTTGTTTGTTTTTTTCAATATTTATTTTTGAGAGAGAGAGAGAAAGAGAGAGAGAATGCGAGCTGGGTAGGGGCAGAGAGAGGGGGCAACACAGAATCTGAAGCAGGCTCCAGACTCTGAGCTGTCACCACAGAGCCCGAGGCAGGGCCTGAACCCATGGGTCTGTGAGATCATGACCTGAGCCGAAGTTGGACACTTAGCCTCCTGAAACCACCAGGTGCCCCAAGGGCATGCTAGTTTTGGTGAGAGGAAGACAATAGTGTGTGCCGTGGGAGGGCGTCTTGGTGGGAGGGCGTCCAGTAGACAGAGTGTGGTTGGCAGTGTCGACTCATTGACTTCCTGATAGGACTGGTGTGCCCCGGATCATCTTTAAGTCTCCTCTGATAGGTGGAAAATGAAGGCCTGGAGAGAAGGTGTGCACACGCCTGCAACTGGGGGCTAAAAACAAAATAAGACAAAACAAAAAACCGAACCAAACTAAACCAATTTGGCCTGCTATACTATGTGTTTCTTGTGCCATGTTAAGCCATTTGGATTCTGCTGTTTGAGGCCAACGTGATTTTGAATAAGGGAATGATATGCTCTGGTTTTAAAAAGATCATTCTAGCAGCCAGCAGAGTAAAGGAGCTGAAGCAGAGAGCACTGAGGGAGAGAGAGACGAGTGGGGAGGAAATTAATATCGCATAGGTCAGGGGTCTCTGACCACAGTGTCTGCTGGTACTCAAAGGGTGATGGCCGCCACCAGCAGCACAGAAATTCCTGGAAGCTTGTTAGAAATGCACATTCATAGGCCCTGCCCTGCCTGTGGCATCCAAATCTCTCCAGATGGGGTCCAGGAAACTTTTCGCATGCCCTCCAGTAGATTCTTAGGCACATTCAAGTTTGTGGACGTTGCTCTAAGATGCTCATGGGGAACTGCTGTGTTCTTCTCTGGTCACCTGCGTGGGCTCCTCGTTCCATCCCTGTGCTCGGGTTCCAGAGAAGTGTACTCTTCAGGGTTAACTTTCCATTCTCATGCGATGAGGGAATGCTTTTCAACGATCAGGGTTCCACTTGGAAAACCACAACTTCCGGGGAATAAATCAGGCCACCTGGGAATAGTTTAGTCTCTTTACTTGAGAGGAGTGTTTCATCAGCTTTGATTCATCAGAGGATCTGGCCTGCATAGTAATAATCATCATTTCGATGACAACCAGCATTTGTTTAAGGGGGAATGGATGATGGCAGGGTATGGAGGCCTTAAGTGTTGAGCAGCAATAACTCCTTTCTCTTTGTCTTTGTGGGCTAGGATAATACTAATCCTTCTCTTCTTCCTTCCTTCCCTCAGGGCTCTGCCTAGGCAGTAAAAAAGCAGACAGCAGCCCAGGGAGGGTGATTTCAAGGGTACTACAAAGACCTCCAGGAAGGCCTAAAATCTCTCCTGTCTGCCAGTGTTCATCATATACTGGTTACTCTGAAATTCTAGTACTTTCCTTTATTATTTAAACCCTAGTTACTTAAAATATGAATTTCCTCTGAAGAGGTTTGTAATTTTATGGTGCCTTTCAATGAATTTGAAGATGACCCCAAAATATGTGTCTTGACCTTAAAATATGCATAAACGATTATACCTACATTATATATATTATACTAATGCAAAAATAACAATAAAACATAAATGTGTACAAATTTTACATTTTTTCCCAATCCCCAGTGGATTGGGTGATAGATCCTGCTTCATAGATTCCTGCTCTAAACCTGGGAAAATCCATGGACAGGCTCCAAATGGTCAGTTGGTCCCCTGAAATTCTATGTGAAATTGATAAGCATTTTCTGGAGAGGGGTTTTCAGCTCAAAAGCTATTATATCATTACAGGTAAGGGAAAGAAGGATCTACAGATAGGATTTTGCATGGGAGTAGGAGAGAAAGACACGAATGAAAGAAATGAAGTTAATGAGAAGGTAATGCAAATTAGACATTGTCTCTGGGATTCTGACTTACCTTCTCTCACTTGACTTGCACGAGTCTTAGTGAGGTAGGCATTACTATCTCTATTTTATAAATAGGCAAACTGCGACTCAGGAAAGTTAGATGATTTCCTAAGATTAACTCTGCAGGAATGGGATGTATCTGGTTTTGTAGAGAAGGAGCAGTGGGCCCCTGGAGCTAAAGGGCTTTGAAGTGGAGAGGGGAGAGATTAAGGCCGTCACAGAGACCCTTCCCTGCTCAGGTCTCCAGGAACGTGGAGGCCCTGCACTTATCCAAAGCTAACCCCTCCAGGTATGCCATTTATTCTTCCTCCTCCTGCTTCTCCTGCGACCATCTCTCTAAAATATTCCCTCTCTCTCACTTACAGCTTCAGTCTCTCCTGTTGCACCCATGGTCTTCAACGGAGCTCACTCTCAACACAGAGGGTCAGCAAGGAGTATGGGATGTGTGGTTAAAACAAAGCCAAAGCTTCTCTAGGTGATTCTACCACATCCACCTCATTCTCTCCCCCCCAACTGCAAACTATTCTCTTTTCTCTGCATTTATTCTCCATCCTTCTGCATGTGAGCATCTTTAGCGTTCCCTATTATAAAAAAAACATTGTCAGGAAACTGACCCCATGCTTCTCTTTCTCTCAGTCTCCCTCCCCTGCATTGGATTCTTAATACTCCTAAAGCACAACCCTTTTCCTCTAACTCTGGCGCAGAAGCACCTTCCATTAAAGTGCATAGCATATAATGAGATAATTTGTTGTCTGCCTCTCTTTCTCCTTCAATAGACCATGAGGATGCGGAGTGGGATGTTGTTCGGTCTCCTTGGGCCTGACATAGTGCTGAGAATGAAGCATGGTAACACATATACAGTGAAGGAATGGCTGGACTCTATTGTTTACAGTTGCAAATCAAACTCCATAGGGTATAAGATGAACAGCTATTCTGGTTTGCCCAGAGCTGAGGTGTGGCACTCTTAGTGCTAACACTGGGCTGAGTTGGTCACCCTATGCCTTACCCTGATGCTCTAGACTCAGTGTGATCTGGCCCCCAGAGACTTTTCCAAGGTCAACTTGCGTTACTTCCTCTCAGACATCCTATGTTTCAAAAAAGAAAAGAAAACGGAATGTGTCCTGGTAGTCCCCTGAAGGTGGATCATTTGCTAAGCCTGTGATGAGAATGTGGGGCCCCCGCTGAGTAGCGTGAGAAGATGGGGTGCTACTTTGAGTGCATTTGGTTCAGGTTGCAGATGGAGGTCATGTAAGTGGAGCCGACCCAGATTGTACAGAAACTGGTATAGCTGGATGGAGTAGAGGGGAGTGTGGGATGATGAAAAAGAAAGGAGTCTGGTGTAGTGCTGGGGTTCTCAAACTGTGGTTCTTGGACCAGCAGTGCTAGCATCGCCTGGAAAATTATTAGAGATGCAGATTCTCAGTTCCTATCCCAGATCTACGGCATCAGGCATTCTGGGGTACATCCAGCAATCTGTGTTTTAATAAGCCATCCAGGGCATTGTGATGCACACACCAGTTTGAGGGCCATTGTCTGGTGAAATGGACGCCTTACCAAGAGTCAAAAAACCTGGATTGTAGCACGGTTCTCATGGATTATGAGTGAGATTATGAAGGCCCTGTTTCTCTATTAACTGAGGAGGTTGGTAGAGATCATCTCTGAACTGTCATCCTCTTTACAGAAAGTCTTTCATCATGAGTACCCAAGGATACATTAACGAAATATTCTTCGTGAAATAAAGGCTTTCACGAAAATGTGAAAGCCAGGGTATAATTCTATTGTGCCAAACCTGATCAGGACTGGGATTCAGTCTCATTATGGCTCCAAAGACTGCTTGGAGAAGACAGTGGCTGTTCTCTCTACTGTTTGGGGGAACAGAAGTACCTTTCCCCAAAAGTCTCTGACTTCCTCTTATTAACCTGTATGCACCTATAATCCTTTATCTTACTTTGTGTCAAAACATTAATTTAATTAACAATTCGACTGTCTACCCATTGCATGTCTATTGCTCTGCTGGCACGATGCTGGAGGGGTGTTGTGAACTGACTTCCGCCAATATAATCATCCACATTAAGCTTTTGGGGAAGGATATTGGCAGCCTCCATTAGCCGAAAGTTGGGAGGGTGATAGATGCCTTAGAGTAGGACAACCATGACATCAGGTTTTAAGGATGGGGCTCAGATCGAATTCTGCTGAATATACAAACATTTTTTAGCCAGGAGACACAAAAGGAGTCCTATAACCTGTTCTATGAGCTTGATAAAGTCCCAGCTCTAGGTCCCTCTGAGTGTTGCAACTGCTCCTTGCATGGATAGTTCACTAGAGGCAAAGAGGCAGTAATTTAGCAGCAGGATTCAGCTAACATTCCAGCCAGATTCAGACAAGGCGAATTCTCTGAGTCAGCAGCTGGACCCAGGACAATTTCCGAATCAAGCCTCGGGCACCGCTCCTAATTGCATAGGCTGTTGGGCTCGTTGGATTCTTACGCCCTGTTCACGCATGAGCGGGAATGCCTGTACCATATTCCGGTCGATACACACATCTTGATCACCACTCATTTCACCAATGAGAAATCATTTCTCACATCCATTACCCTAACAAAGAAAGTCTCTGGAGCTGATCAGCCTAGAGCCTCACATAGAAGGTGAGGTGTCCATTACAGTCTTTCAAATTCCGACCGCTTCCAGAATGAGTATTCTCAGGCCTCCATCCTTGCAGCTAGATGGAAACTACCTTATAAACCCTGTTTATGGGAAAGTATTTTAAAGTAAATCATAGGTCACATGCCTGGGAAATACAAAGAAAGATAGTATTACAAATTTCACTATTGTATGAAAATGATGTATTTTTAGGTCAGAAATTTCTGGTTGAAGGTTGGTAATCTCATAGGCTTCATCCTTGAATGTCTCTAAGTACATTGTGCTGTCTCTTTGTTTCTCTGCTCCATCTTTGCTGCTATCCTTGAATGCCCCACCTCCCCATAGACATTGACCTTTGTGCTCTGCCTGAGATGGTTCTGTCCCAGTCCTTTTCCTGCTAACTGCTAGTCATACTGTTCATCCTGAGATATTGTTACAGGGAGCTCTGGGCTCTCCAAATAAGCCAGGTGTTCCCCTAGGGCACCTTAACATCCTCTGCTATCTGCCTTCTGAGCAGTATGTTGTGGATCCTCTGTTAACTCCTTCTTCTTGGCCCCTAGGTCTTGAGCTCCCTGAGAGCTGGGCTAGACCTTCTTAAGTGACTGATAAGAGCAGAAGGCAGCAGACAGTGCCATATGCTTGGCAACATGCATCCTTGAGAAGTTGTCTTGGGAGGTGATAAGGTTAACCTGTGAGAGAATAATGTCTGCAGTGGAAAATACAGGACACAGTACTGTTAGGTGCTACATGTTGAGATACAGTCTGTAAGGGTCATGAGCAGTTAGGGATGGAAAAATGAAGGTGAGGCTGATAGAAAGCCAATGAAAGACATTTCAAGGATGGGGAGATGAGCCCCTGTCCTAAGTCTCCCAGTCCTAAGGGACTGTGATTCACCCACTGGGCTCCAGGGGGCCAGTCTCTGCAGGACAGTGGGGCTCCGACTGACCTCAGAGAGAGCTCTGGGCATCACCAGAACTGTGCAAGGGTGACAAACAGAGGGATGAGGGAGGAATAACAATAGCAGTTACACCAATTAAAATAGAAATGATATCAGCTGGGATCACTCAACCAATTAGCATACAATTTAGTGTAATAAGAAATCAGAGAGAGGGAGAAAGAGAGAGAATGAGAACAAGAACACATGCGCCTACCAAGAGGAAGAGAGGAAGCAAAAGACCGAAACTGCTGGATTTCAATGTTGGGTAGATCTCTCTCATTTGCCAGCAAGAATTGCCCCCAAGAAGGAAGATAACTGCTTCTCTGCCATTTTGGAGCCCAGCATATTATCTATCGGAGATTTTGACATCTTACTTAGACCTGTGTCAGTCTGATTTTAGGAAGAGTGTACATTATTTACATGAAAACAAATATGAGCATTAGGAGGCATTTTTCCCCTGCGTGCAATTCCTACTAAAGAATTTACATTCTTCTAATTTGCTGCTTTACTGCACCACTTAGTACCCGCCTGAGATGAGCACAATGTCCTCAGTGAGGAAGGTGCTGAGGAAATTTACCCTTTTTGCACTGAATCACTCGCTCTCCTCCTTGAAGCCACCAAACTCTCACTCACTTGAAATTCCCCTTCCTAAACATCTCTTTTGTTTTGTAGGTATCAGCTGATCCCCTAGTCACGATGCAGCTTTGGGTAGATGCTTGATTTTGACGTTTAATTCTGAGCTTACTGTTGCAGTATTTCTACTCTGATTGAAAATGGCCTTTGCAATAACAAATACAGAGGCATGTGTTTTATTTACGTTGCAATTGATGAATTCTTCTTTAAAATGGGGACTCTGAATGTATTTCAGCGACACACAAACATGAATACCATATGGTGAGCTGCTTCCCGCAGAGTTAGGATAAACATCATGAATAGCATTAATGTAAACCACATGTATTAGTTGTACCCACACTACCAGCTCGATACACTTATAGACCGAAACCGAACCAGGACAGTGTCTTAGAAAGCCAAGCAGTGAACTTCTGTGGGGTCTGGAGACTGTAGTGTGTTTTCCTCTAGGAAAAGGAAGACAAATCTAGTCTTGCTTTAAACACACAGGAATACTAACATCTATGCTTTTGTTTGTTGCGTTTAGATTTTTAGGAGTATGAGTGCTCCAAGAGGCAAACTTTGAAGGAGGCTTTCGATGTGATTGTGGACTTGTGTCACTCACAAATTCTATTAAAATTGAGAGAAATACAGAAAACCTTTGAAGGTCTCTCAGGCACCGTAGGCCTGTGCATTGGTAGCTGTGTTCATTGCACTCAACCTGAAAGAGTAACTCACTGGCTCATGAAGGGTTTTTGTGCTTATTGAGGACGAATTGTAGAGGCAATGCTGATCTTCATCAGGACGGAGCATAGGGCGAGGAAGAGCTGGCCGGGGTCCCATTAATGGAGACTGATCTTTGTAGCTGAGCTTTATTTTCAAATGCCAGCAGGGAGCAAACTTCTCTGCTGTGTTGCTTTTGCTCAACATTTTATGGATCTAATGTGGCTTGGCCAGATTATTATAATCTATGGGGGCTGTATCTGTTACTGCAACCTAGATTTTCTAAAGCGGGAAGTCTTCTCTGTGGTGTTTGTTCTTTCACTGTGTCTGTCTCCTGCTGGGTAAAATCCCCCACAGACATAGGGAGATGGGAATAGGATATCCCTTGCCCTCTACTGTCTATTCCTCTCTGCCTTCTTATTTATCGAGTCTCTACTACATGCCAGATGTTGTGTTGGCTGATTCCCATTGTTCCTGCATTAGCACCATCCTTGTTTTGAATTTCACCTCTTGTGTTTAGTTGCACTGTTGCCCATGGGGAGGAGGACTTCCCATCCTTTTTTCTGTTTTGGCCACCTGCTCCCACTTTCCTGTCTCTACACTAAGACCTCCCAATGTCTTGGTGATGTTAAAATTCATGTCGATCGGGCTGGCCATGAGTTACTAATTGTTGGTGCTGGGTTAAAGGTATATTGGGATCCATTATACCATATTTCTACTTTTATGTAAGCTTGAGATTTTTCATAATAAGAAGTTAAAATAATCCATGTTGAGGACCCTTCCCAAATTCTGGTTTTACAGTTCCTGAATATGATCTTTATCTTCACTTCTGGACTTCAACATCACTCAGATTATTTCTCCCTCAAGATCTCAGACCATGACATTTCCTTATCTGGACTCACTTTCCACATTCCCTTCTCCAATCCCATTCACCGACTGAATTCGTTACTGACCAACATCCAGATCTCACATCCCTTTAACACACTCAGTTCTCAAAATCCATTTGTTTTCCTTTTGGCTTTAGTTAAGTTCCTGCTCAGCCTAGTTCCCTTGGATTGGGCAATGAAATGATTCTCATAACAGCATACTTAATTCCCTACCCACCTGTCTTTATATGGCACCTGTTCTTCCAATCTTCATACCGTGGAAGCCCCACTACACATTTTTCTCTTGTTTACTTGCATAGCAAATATACCCTAGGCCACATTACCTGAGTGCAGTCTTTATGCCAGAAAATAACAAATTCCTTCAGGGAATATTTTATGAGTTGTCATCATTCTATTATTTTAACTCACATCTTAGCCATCTACAGCAGCACTGCCCACTAGAACTTTCTATGATGACTGAAATGTTCTGTGAATCTCTACTGTTCAAAAAAATGGTAGTCACAGGCCACATGTGCTGTGGGACACTTGAAAGGTGACTAGTGAGACTGAGAAACTGAAATTTCATCTTAGTACATGTTCATTGATTTAAGTTTAAATAGCCACATGTAGCTAGTGGCTACCATGCTGGACAGTGCAGCTTTAGAGCTGGGGGATTGCCCTCATTCCAGCATCATTGCTGCTACCTGGAGAGTCTTCCTGCCAAAGTGGTACGTGTCCTTCTCTCCATGGGACCAGCCCTTCTGTATTGTGCATACTTTCTCTCTCTGTGCTGCCTTTGTTGTTGTCTTTGTGATAGGCCGACTTGATACTGGGTACAAAGATTGAAAAGTCTGGGTTGTTTGCCCTTGCTCAACCCTCTCCTTCTGCCAGGCCATCTTTTATGCTTTATTTCAACACCAAATGCTTGGAACTCCATCCTTTCTTTCCTGAACCCCTGCAGTGGCCTCTGGCTAGCTTCCTGGCTGCCATTTTTGTTCCCCTACTGTCCATTCTTCATCCAGCAGGTAGAATGAATGCATTAAAATGAAATTCAGAGTTCTTCTCCTCTTGCCATTTCAGGGATGTTACAAATGGTTTAGCCCAGGGTGTTCCCCTTCTGCTCTTTTGCACAGCTAGCTTTCTATCCTTTCTCCTTAGAGAGGTCTTCTCTGACCAGGCTAAAGACCATCCTCATTTCATTGTCTCTGTTTTTTTTTTTTTTTTTTGGCCTGCCTTGTTTTTTTATTTTCTCATGTGCAGTGTTTGTTGCTGTTTTATTTGTTTAATTGTCCTCTTCTATAGAATGTCCAAGATATCAAGGATTGCAGTGGTTTTTGCTCTCTCTTCATTGGATATCTAGTATTTAACATATAATAATCACTCATAAAGAATTGTTGGGTGAATTATTGAATCATTGACATTTTCTTTTTTTTTTTTTTTAATGTTTTTTTATTTATTTTTGAGACAGAGAGAGACAGAGCATGAACGGGGGAGGGCCAGAGAGAGAGGGAGACACAGAATCCGAAGCAGGCTCCAGGCTCTGAGCTGGAGCACAGAGCCCAACACAGGGCTCGAACTCACGGACCGTGAGATCATGACCTGAGCCGAAGTCGGATGCTCAACCGACTGAGCCACCCAGGCGCCCCAAATCGTTGACATTTTCTAAGAGAGTCTGATAGGCTAGTCTCTTCCTTTTCAAAGTCTGGTCAATGGACCAGCAGCATGACACCATCTGAAATTTTGTTAGAAAGGCAGAGTTTTGTTAGAAATGCAGGCCAATTATATCACTGTATGAGTCTGAGCAGCCCTGCTCCAGCAGACTGAGAGAAAGAATGGGTGCCTCTGTGAGTGCCCTCTGTGTTCTACCCAGTAGTGGTTGTCTCTCTACGCAAGGGGAATAAGAATTTCTCCCCAACAACAAAAATGTCCAGTCTACTGACAATTCCCTGGAAGTGAGGCTGTGTTTTTCATGTCTTAGTGTGTTAGCCAGCTACATGGGCTCATCCAGGCTGGACTACAGGAGTGCTGATGAGGGAATCACGAGTTAATGTCCTGACTAGTTACTTACTGGCCATATAAGATTGGGCATATTATTACCTCTCTGTGTCTGTTTGACATGTGCATTAAAAATATAGCCAGGTGGCACAACCAGGCAATAGTATATTATTCAACACCAAAAAGAAATGGGCTCTCAATCCATGAAAAAATATGGAAGAAACATACATTAATAACTGAAAGAAGCCAGTCTGAAAAGGCTACCTACTGTGTGATTCCAACTACATGATATCCTGGAAAAGGCAAAACTATGGAGGCAGTAAAAATATCCATGATTATTAGGGTTGGGGTGGAGGCAAGGGATGAATAGATGAAGCACAGAGGATTTTTAGGGCAGTTAATATACTCTGTATGATCCATGATGGGTACATGCCATTCGTCCAAATCCATAGACTTTGCAAACACTAAGAGGGAGCCGTAATGTAAACCGTGGACTTTGAGTGATTATGAGATGTCCTTGTGGGTTCATCAATTGTAACAAATGTACCACTTTGATGAGGAGTGTTGATCATGAGGGAGACCCTGTGTGTGGCGGGTCAGTGTGGTGGGGGCAGGGGATATATGGAAAATCTATGTGCCTTCCCCTGAATTTTCCTGTGAATCTAAAACTGCTCTAAAAGTTGTTTTAATAGCAACAAACAAACTTAGCCAGCATTTATGGAGTACTTACAGTGAATGAGGCACTACACTAAATGCCTTACTTAAATTCAAACTTAATACTCACAGTGCCCTATTAGATCCCCTTTTGTGACCCTTATACTGTAGACAGAGATTTGGGGTTTAGAGATGTGGAGTACTCTGCACAAGGTCACACAGTTGGCAAATGGTTAAGTTGGAATTCTAACCTAGGAATGCCTGTCTCTAGACTCCGGTCCCCCAGTGCTATGCAGTTCTTAGATGATAGTGCTTGAGGTTCATGTGATAGCCCAGGGGAATAAAACAGTGTTTATAAATGATTAAGCCCTGTGTAAATGCTAGTTGACATAATTGGGAGCAGGGACAAATGGCCGAGTCCCTCAGCACATGGCCATCTTGTACATATGGTCCCAGACCAGGCAGGGCTCCCCTGGCTACACCCTATCTGCTGGTGTCCAGAGACCCCAGCCTCTCCTGGGGAAGTACAGCTCAATGACTGCAGGGATGTTAGTCCTCTCCCTGTGCTAGGTGAGAAGCAAAGGGAGAATTGCTGTCCTCTGGGTGCTGCACACAAGTTCAAGATTGGACCAGTGCAGGATGCTGGCTGCTCTGTTGATCTGCACCTTGTCAATGGGAGGAGAGAAACCAGCGTCAGCAACCAAAGTGCTCAGGCCCCTACAAACAAGGTCTCAAAATGCTCACTGTGTATCTATTCTATGCACTTCTGTCATCTCTGGAATCAGCCCAGTATCAAAAATTTATCCCCTTTCCACACCTGGGGAAACAAGTAGAAAGAGGTAAAATCATTTGCCTAAGGTCACGGACTTCGTCATTGCTAAGAACAAGGACCAGGCATTCAAATATTTCTATACTCCAAATTCAGAATTTTATCTAGTAGATGCTTCTGCAAAAGGAAAAAAAAAAGCTGGTGTTTCAGTTCTTTTATGCTAAGCTCCATTTCAGCGTTTCTTCTGATGTATGGCTCAAATTCTGCTTCAGTGGGTCTTGTTCAAAACTCATTTCTTTGGTGAACCAGCCTCTAATCTCATATGACCACAGGCTCTCCTTAGACCAAAGCTCCCGGACATGGTCTTTGAAAAATGACATCATAATCCTAAAAAGAAATGAAGGAAATTGAAACCAATCTTTGCGACACACTATTTTTATTTGGTTGCTTGTGCTATTTAGATGAAGAGGGTACTGGATAGGGACTATATCTTTTCCATGTTTTATACCATGCTTAATAAGTTCTCAGAATATAACAAATGTTTCACAGGCCAATGAAAAATTCCAAAGCACATAACCTACTGGGGAGGTTGTAAAATTATTCATGGCTGACACTGATGAGATCAGAGTTTTTACCCTACAGGGAGAAGACACTGTGACACCCAGAGAAGCCAGGAGTTATTCTTGGGAAAACCAGATGTGTAGAGTATTTCAATGCAAACTGTTTTCAGAAGGAATGTTAATAAGGCATATACAAGTGTACATAATAACAATGTACTAATTTATGTTACTCTAGGATCAAACTATAGTTGGTGCTGGTTATTTATCATGCGATGCACTGATTTTAATATGGATTTTATTTATTTATTTATTTATTTATTTATTTACATGTGTATTTATTTTTGAAAGAGAGGGTTAGAGAGCGGTGGGGGGCGGGGGGGGGAAGGATCTGAAGTGGGCTCTGCAAGGCTCAAACTCACAGACTGTGAGATCATGACTTGTACCAAAGTCAGACGCTCAACCAACTGAGCCACCCAGGCACTCCTTCATGTAGGTTTTAAAAGAGGACCTTTAAAATGCTATATTGCTGATCAAATGAGATAATATATGTATAGGAGAGCATATGTATATTATCTGTTATATAAATCTAAATTATTATTCCTAATGATGGAATCATTTCAGTTGTCTGAATAAGTGAATGTGCTTTGTGAAATTATTGGGAAATAAATGTGCAAAGCTGTTGGACAAATACACTTTGAAATGGAAACATCCACACTGTGTGACAGTTACGTGGGATGTTGGAGATAAGATTAGGCAGCCGATTCCCATGCCTCCACACTCTAGTGCTACTCGTCAGGTTATGTATGAAGTAATCCCTGGCAGGAGAGTCGGCCTAGATGTAATCAGAAAAATGAAATCCCTCCACTCCATAACCTGATTTTACTATTTGTGGTTGATATTGTTCATGTTCACCAATATATCTGGTGCCCTCTCCAGTCACATAGAAGATTAAATTTCCCTTGTCCCCAAAGACACAGCCGTGGAATTTGCTTTGGCCAATGACATGTGAGCAGAAGTGAATTGGGTAGAGGCGCATAAATGTTAGCGCGCTAATTTCCACACTCTGCGTTGTTCCACCGGATTGGAAGATCATGTGTTCCAGAAGGTACGAATGTAGGAAGGTGGAGCTTTGGCCAGCCCGGATTAGTGGATTGTTTCACTGAGTTTCCTCACTCAGTGTCTGAGAGAGATTCCTGAGGGTCACATTCAGCAAGTTTTGAGTGACAAATAAATTTCTGTTCTGTTAAGCCACTAAAATTTGGGGAGGGGGGTGCTTATGACAGCGACATAACACTGTCTGTTCTGTTTGCTTTTATTTCAGTTGAAAACTTTTTTGTTTTTAGATGTGGGTCTTTTTGTAACCTTTGACTTATTTTTACCATCAAGTGTTGTCTATGGACTCTTCATGGCATCTACCTTTTTGCTGAAATAAAATGACTTTTTAAAATAACATTATTATTTATGAATCTTATGAATTTCAGATGAGAGTTGAATTCAAAATATAAGAAATGCCTCTATTAAAATCCTATATGGGTAATATTCTGTAAGACATACCCAGTACCGTATTACCGTCAATGCTCCAATGCTTTATATTTCTTTTTACTGGCAAAATACAGTCTACAGTTTTCCTGTTGTCCCTAATTAAAGTAAATTTGATTTTCAGGTAACATGACATTTGTATATTTAGTAGGAATATTTTTTTTTAAATTATAGGTGTGAGTTAAAATTATATATTCTTCTGGAACTATTTTTCTTTTCTTTCTTTCTTTTTATTTGAGAGAGAGAGAGAGAGAGAGAGAGAGAGAGAGAGACTGAGCGGTGACAGGGGCAGAAGGAGAGGGAGAGGTAGGGAGAGAATCTTAAGCCTCCATGCAGGGCTTGATTTCACGACCCTGGGATCATGACCTGAGCTGAAATCAAGAGTTGGACTCTCAACCAACTGAGCCACCCAGGTGCCCCATCTCTCTTTTAAGTAGGCTGCATGCCCAATATGGGGCTCAAACTCATGATCCTGAGATCAAGTCACATGTTCAACCAACTGAGTCAGCCAGGCACCCCACTATTTTTCTTTTTAAAGGAATTATTTCCACTAAATTGCTAAATCTCAAGGTTTGCATTAATTAAAATATGCATTAATACATTCACTGTAGCTGGGATTTCAATGTTAGACCCTTTTGGATGATAAGGAAGTTGGACCAAAACTCACAGATTTGGACCAGTTTATTGCTTATAATCTACTGTCTGTTTTCTTTCAGTGAGTAATTCACATGCTAAGTAAAAACAGATTAATAAAAATTCAGGTTCCACTATATCATCAGTAGACTGGATGACTAAGATGAAAGGCTGACCCACAACAAGGGCAAAAATTTCCAATGAGATTCTGTTTATTATGTAATTTACAAAGAGTAAGAGGAGCAGAGTCTTTTCTGGGGTGTTTTTATTTGGAGACCCAGAGAAGGAAGGTAGGAGACTGTTAAGATTTTTCCTGTAGAAGAGCTCCCCTCCCATCAAACACAGAAAAGATGGGTCATTCAACAAGTCTTTCTTTCCTCCCTCCCTCCCTCCCTCCCTCCCTCCTTTCTTTCTTTCTTTTCTTTCTTTCTTTCTTTCTTTCTTTCTTTCTTTCTTTCTTCCCTTCCTTCCTTATTTCCTTCCTTATTTCCTTCCTTCCTTCCTTCCTTCCTTCTCCCTCCCTCCCTCCCTCTCTTTTTCTTTCTTGCACTTGTCAATGAGTAAGCACAATGCTATGCTCTGCACAAAACCGTGGAAGTTAATGTTGAGATTACCCAAATGGTGAAGAAATTGGTTTTATCTCGTAGTCATGATGACCAAAAGAATGGTCTTTGTCCTGATTCTGTTTACACTTTCTTCTTCCAGGTTCTGTCTCTTTTCTGCATTAGTCCTCCTTCTTATTTCTGTCCTGCTCTTTCCCCTTCCTTTTTCTTCCCAATGCAGCTCTGCCTGACATTCACTTTCATGCTCTTCCTACCTCTTAGTTTCTTGGGGGAAATAGGATGAGAAGTTTTAAACTTCTCTTTGGCAGAAAGAAGCATGCTTTCTGAGCACCCTTTCCCACCCTTTGACATAGCAGCTTGTTGGGGGATCTGAACAAATAGATATATTTTAAAAATGGGAATGATAAAACGTACCCCAGCAAAATAATTTAGCAACAGACTAGTTTATGTAAGCATATCTTACTGCTGTACACAAAGGTCTACATTACATGGTAAGAAAATTAGAAATTAAAAATTGTTCCTTCAAGATAGTATGTACAAAATAAAATGGAATAAAGAGTGATTTGCTTGAGAGCAGAATTACACCATTACCAGAAAAATTAAATTCTAAACCTTTCAGCTTTCCCTTGGGTTCATCCTGAGTACACTTGTTTCTCTTTCAGCTGATTTCTCTTTCCTGCTCAGTGTCCTCTGAGAAATCACTTTCTGCAGGTAGTTTGCTAGTACAGCCATTGATGCTCTAAGCAGGAAGTCAAAGTCAAGTGTAGAAGTTGGATTGTCAAAGATGGGGCTTGTGGATGGTCTCCAAAATTCCCCTCCAGTGTTCTTTCCAGTACATCATGTGGTCTATAATGTCTACTTGGTTTGGAATATAATTAAAAGCTTTAGCCTTCTCCACAGGTGCAGGTATGCACCCACACACAAACAACAATCTTTTGTACACACATGCACATATTCCATTACTTCAGGGTATACACATGTTCACACACACACACAGGGTGTATACACACACACACACACACACACACACACACACAGTATTTTGTTACAAGGCCTCTGTGTAGGGGCATAATTGAATCAGGCAAGGAAGGACAGAAGGTCCCGGGTGATCATAAACACTACTTTCAAAACATGGACAACCCACTTACTATTAAGTAGGATTAACATCAATTATTCAACTATTGGGTTAAGTCCCCAAATGAGAATAACTTCTATGTTTTCGCCTTTGCAGATTAGTTGCTTCACTAATGGTTTCTTTCTATCAGTTTAATATGCATCAAGATAACAGAGCAAGAATTCTCTCAGACAGCTTACATTTGGATTTAGAATGTACTATAAAAGTGTGCTTATTTTGTAAAACCTGTGTAGCATATTTCCCATTCTAGTTATACATCATTTTCACTGATGTGAAAATCAGATTATATTTCCTGAGCACAATTACCACCTGAAATTGGAGAAAGGTGGTCCAGGATTGTATTGAATGCAATGGGAAAACAAAGGGGATAAAAACATTGCCTCAAACAGAAATTTCCTCTTTTTGTGGTGGCTGGAAGGGTACTGAGGAGGACTATGGGAACACTGATAACTTTTTTAAAATTATAAAATATGTACTTGTTTAACTGATTTTTTATTATAGGAACACTAACTTATTTTCAACAACTTATTTTCATTAGAAAAGTAGCATGTATCGTATAGAAAAAAAATATAGTATATGTGCTGCTGAAGCAAGCACTAGAAAAAATATAAATAAGCACATCTAAAAACTCACCTCAGTTAAAAATATACTGGAATTAGGTATGCAGTGAAGGATTTCTACCATGTATTAAAAGTAACTCTCCTGGTGGAGGGATTGCTAGTATGGTCTCTCTTTGGAGAGATCCAAAGAGTTGCTTTCAAAGTGCTATTGAATTAGACCTCTGTGGGGCATAACTAGAAAACACTTTAAAAAGAAGAAAGAACAAAGCACAACAAAAAACTGAAAGCCTAGCAGTGAAGTACTTGGATCGTGTCTGAAATTCTTTAAAAAAATGTTTTTTAATGTTTATTTATTTTTGAGAAAGAGAGAGAGAGACAGAGTGTGAGCAGGAAAGGGGCGGAAAGAGAGGGAGACCCAGAATCTGAAGCAGGCTCCAGGCTCTGAGCTGTGAGCACAGAGCCCCACGCGGAGCTCGAACCCATGAAGCGTGAGATCATGACCTGAGCCATGGTGAGACGCTCAACTGACTGAGCCACTCAGGTGCCCCATCATGCCCCAAATTCTTTAAGCTTTTAATTTTTGCTTTAATGAAGAGATCTGGTGATGGTAGACAGCACATTGTGAGTGTCTCTGCAGCCGCACGGAGCTCTCCCAGGTCCTGATACTCAAAGAACAGACTGTGATGTCATGACAGCAGATTATCAAATAAATGTAGGTGTGTATTTGAGTTAGGATAAAATCTTTAAGATAGTTTTGTGTTATCCCTTTTTTTTTAAAGCTTTAACTGACTTTTTCAACAACTCATCCTAAACTTTCTTTCCACTTTTATTCTATCGAATGGTAAGAAAAGAAATCTAATCAACTCCAGGCAAACTTCACACCCTGGTTTTCTTACGCTATCAGATTTTTGTCAGTGAAATGTTTTATGGTGAGGTAATTGTACACTTACATGGAGTTGTAAGAAATAATGCAGAGAGATCCTGGGTAAAGTATCCTGGGTATCCTTTACCCAGTTTCCCAGCAATGGTAACATCTTGTGAAAGTAAAATATCACGGCCAGGATACTGACAATGATATAGTCGAGGTACAGAATATTTCATCACCACAAGGATCCCTCATGTTATGTTGCCCTCTCTCCTCCTTCTCCCACCTTCTCCTTAACCCCTGACAACCACTCCTCTGTTCTCTAGTCTTTAATTTGCCATTTAAAAAGTGTTCTATAAATAGATTCACATAGTACCTAACCTTTTGAGACAACTTCTTTCACTCAGCCTAATTCAGTGGAGATTTATGCAGGCTGTCACATGTACCAATAGTTCATTCCTCTTTGTTGATTCCATGGCATGGATGTACCACAGTTTATTTAACATTACCTCCTGTGAGACATTTTGGCTGTTTCCAGTACTGGGTTATTATGCATTATGATGCTGTAAACATCAACTTTCAATGAACAGAGACAACACAAAGGCTAACTTTTGTTGAACACCTAAAATATTCTAGGCAATGTTCCAGGAGCTGACCCAGTGTCTTGGTTTGCTTATGCACTTGCAGTGGTAAAACTGTAAAGATCCCAGGGAAATTGGGACACTTGGTCACCCTGTCACATCTAAGTCCAAGCAATCTCTAAAGTAATTTACAGCCATTAAATATAGAACACTGGGACTTAGTAAAATACAGTCCTCAAATAATAAGAGTACTTAAGAAGTTCATTAGCTCTCTTTAATACCACTGAGTCCCCAGGTCTTCATAAATTCCTTTTAGGGCAGCACGTTCTTTAAAGGTGCTATTTATTTATTTATTTATTTAAAGTTTATTTATTTATTTTGAGAGAGACAGAGAGAGTGCGAGCAGGGGAGGGGCAGAGAGAGAGGGAGAGAGAGAGAGAATCCCAAGTAGGCTCTGTGCTGCTGGCACAGAGCCAGACGCAGGGCTCGAACTCACGAACCATGAGATCATGACCTGAGCCAAAACCAACAGTTGGATGCTTAACTGACTGAGCCACCCTGGCATCCCAAAAGGTGCTATTTAAATGACAAAATCTGTGTTTTCTTAACCTGTACAATAGGCCAGGATTACAGAGCGCTAAATTTACTTCTTTACTTGGGAATAGAGTTACTATTTGTTGAGGTTTCTCAGGCTATTAAATACATCACCTCATTTAATTTTGACAACAAACTTTTGGAGTAGAAATTGCTATTCTCATCTGTAGATGAGGAAATTGAGGCTCAGGAGAGTGAAATAATCTACTTCAATTCACAAATAAGAGGCAAGGCAATGAACGGTGCGATTGCATTTCCTTTGCCTCTCGTGAGGCTGTATTAAAGGTGTCTCTCAACAGAGAGATCTGATGTGAGCAAGGTGTGTCTAAAACATATATGCCATGGTTCTTCAACCAGAATCCTACCTTCAGGCTTCCCCAGGTTGAGGGAAGGTATCGTTGCTCTCTGTGGTCCCTATCTCAGTGGTGACATGCATTAGGTTCTCCCAAGGATGTTCTTGCTTTCTGCTCTGGAAGCAGTGTTTTACAGCAGGCACGATAGCTTGGGGTAGGAGGTATGGATCTTAGCTTCTACTCAATCAGATGATTCCAATTTCCATGAATGTCCGAGGGGAGATGAAATGCCTCAGCACTCTCTTGCCTACAAATTCCCTTTGAAGATCTCCCTCTAATTAATTTATAGTCCTTGCTTTCAGAAGTGCTTGAAGGTTATAGTCACTGGATCAGTAAGCCTCCTTCTGAGTAAGTCCTCTGGGGATATGACACGCACATATAGAAAATGTGGTGCAGCAGCCATAAAAATGAGCCACTCAGATCCTCCCCTGTAGGGAGCATACTTGACTGACAGGCCCAGCTGCTGCACTCTGAATCTATCACTGAGTTTATGCCAGAGCTACACTTCCCACAGATTGCTTCCAGCCAATGACCAAGTGTGTCAGGGATGCTCAGCTAGGCTTGTTCCTATGAGGTGGAGAACTTTTCTACAGTAATTTTTGGCTCCAGAACTTCCCGTTGGCCTTCCTCAAAACTTAGACCTTTGCTGTGGCCGAGAATCTTCCTGCCCAGCCCTCCTTTCTTCCCTCGCTCCTTCACTGGACTGCAGTGAAGTCCTGAAGTTAGATCTGAACTGCAGTCTCAAGTCCTGTTTTCATTGGTGCTCTCCCCTTTTCCCTAATAGGCATTTACCCCAATACATCTCTTTCATGTCTACGCCTGTCTTGGTGTTTTCTTCTTAGAGAACCTAAACTAACACGTATTTGTACTAAATACCCACTGTCTTCAGTTTTGAAGATTTAGCCGAAATTTTCATTTGAAACACCAGAAGAAAATCCATTTAATATCCCCCTACATAAGCCATGGGTTCGAATTATAGAAGATTTGATTTAATGCCAGATAGCTGAAACTCAAACTTTGGGCAGGTGGGAGAGGAGGTAGATTTGAATCAACAGAACGTTTGAAGAAAAATCACTTTAGTCTAGATTCCTGGGATAATTTCGTAGGTTTCTAGCTCAGTTTACATGTCTAAATGGAAACAGAGCAGTAATAGAAAAGGATTGATTTGAGGCTCTGAGCCCAGTTATGTGACTCCTAAATTTATCTCTCTTACTAATGCCGGTCCTGAATACAATACTTCATCACTGTAAAAATAATGTTATTACTCCCATTTTGCAGATGATAAAACTAAGACTAAGAGAGAAGAATTCAACTGGCCCAAGTCAACCTAGTTAGGCAACAACAGAATCTAGATCTGGATAGGACGGTCAGTGGCTACAGTCTTGACTCTTTTCATCTAGTTAAAACTGCATCCAGTCATCTTTAAGATGTCTCCAATTATTAACTTGATGGATTTATACACTTGAAATTAAAAGATAACACTTTGTCTAAATTCATATTTTAACTGCATGGATTTTCTGTCAGCGAACAACCCTACCTTATTGGGTGATTTTAGTTTATTTTTCATTGGCTGCTTTACTGAGCTTCATCAAATGTATTTGCTTTGCAGAGCTGCAGTGGATTAATTCTGAATAAGTAATTTGGAAATGTTTTTATTCATTTCTGTGGAAACCATCTATTTGGATTTTCATATATCAAGATCATAGAGATTTGTCCCAGTCCAATTGCAATCTTAGTTACAGCAGTGCCGGCTTACATATTAAGGGCATAGATTTGCTCTGATGGCCCTTCAGAAATCTGTAATTGGTGTGGAACACTGACACTAACAGAATGTGTCTTATGAGGTCCTATGAGTTTGACTTCTGCGGATTAAAGGAATCTTTCTTGATGGAACAAGCCCTTTGGAATTTATTAACACTATCTGCCTCTCCCATTAACTACTCACTTCTCACACAATTCATTTGATCTGCTTCTCCTGGCATTTTAGAGTCAAACCTGAATCTGAGAGTCTAACTGATATTCGAAGTAATATATACCAGACATAGTCCTTGACTTTTTACCCCCAAACAGGACTTTTGTTTGTTTGTTTGTTTTTGTTTTTGTTTTGGGATGAATAATGCTTCCTTATATATTTCCTTTGTACAGAACAAGGTTCTATCTTTTTATTCTCAGGAAATGTCATCCTGTCTCCATCATTATTTTATGCCCTCCACCCCTACACTCAGTTTTGGGATTTTGGGGGGCACATGGTACCTTTTTTTCCTAAACATTACTGAGAGGGCTGTGTTTGTATGTGGGTAGATATTGGGGAACAGGCAGTGCAGACCTTCTGGAGACTAGGGACCATGTTTAAAAAAAAAAACCAATGCTGTGGGGATGGTCTAAAGATCTAAATATCATGTTAGAAATTTAAGTTGCAGATATAAATTGAGACAGCTTATAATAAATATTTAGGATCTCGTTCTCTCTCTCCCTATTTATCTATCATCTATCTTTTTTCCTGTCTCTTTCTTTCCTTTTTTCTTTCATGTTAAATAATTTTTGTACACAAATTGTTTCTTAAAACACTGATTAGTTACAATTAATTAATACTATGTAAAACCATTTATCTAATATGGCAAATATCACTAACCCAGAGGTGCTAGTCTTACCCATTTTGATGAACTTTTAAAACTCTGCTTATGTTTATATTATACCTAGTGGTATTACAGCTATACCAGCTTTCTTTTGGTATATTCTTACATTTAAATTTTATCTCTTGTAAGCGTTATGACAAACA
The DNA here is from genome assembly GCF_023721935.1 of Panthera uncia. Lineage (NCBI taxonomy): Eukaryota > Metazoa > Chordata > Mammalia > Carnivora > Felidae > Panthera > Panthera uncia. The sequence goes on along the minus strand of NW_026057586.1, from coordinate 39,561,133 downwards.
TATTCTTTTACTTAGAATAAATTTAGTCCATTTACCTTTAATGAGATTACTGATATATTTCATTTTTTATCTCCCATCTTACTATTTGCTTTTTATTTCTTCTGTTTTATATCCACTTTTCTTTCCTTTCTTGCTTTTTCTTGAATTAAATATTTTCACTATACCATTTTTCGCCTATTCATTTGTTATTTTACATTTTTTCTTTTTCTTTTGATGGTTAACCCAGAGAGACCACATGTCTCCTTGACTTATTATAAATGATTACTTTTATCTCTTCCCTAATACTGCTAGAAACTTAGAACATTTGAACTGTATTTACCATTCCTTTTTGTCTTTCAAATTATTCTTATTTTACAATTTAGTTATCTATATATTCTAAATTTCCTAAGAATTCACAATTTTTTTGTGTGGTCAACATTTATTTATAGTTACCTGCATATTTATCAATACATATGTATATTACCCATATATAAACTTTTTTCTATTCTTTTTTTCTTTCTTCTCTCTGTGCTTCATTTGGATATTTTCTTTTTTTTTAAAGTTTATTTATTTATTTTGAGAGAGAGAGAGAGTGGAGGAGTGGCAGAAAGCAAGGGAGAGAGAGAATCTCAAGCAGGTTCTCTACTGTCAGTGCAGAGTCTGATGCAGAACTCGAACTCACAAACCGTGAGATCATGACCTGAGCCGAAATCAAGAGTCAGATGTTCAACTGATTGAGCCATCCAGGCACCCCCATTTGGATATTTTCTATTAATCTTTCAGTTTACCAATCTTGTATTCTGCTATATCTAATTTGCTAATTAGAAAATTATCTAATTAACTCCATTCATTGGGTTAATTTAAGATACCGTATCTTTTTTTCTTTTCAGTTTTAGACTAGCTATTTGATTCTTTTAAAATACAGATTCTAATATTTTGGTGAATTTTCCATCCTTTCATTTATATTGTCTACATTTTCCTACATTTTCTTTAATATATTGATCAAAGTTATTAGTTTGGTAACTCAAAAATATGCATCAATAGTGCATTTATTTGTATTCTCTTTTTGTCTTTTTTGTTGTATTGATTATAGATAACATGGTCTTGTACTTTTTCTCCTGTCTAGTAATTTTTGACTTAATATTGCTTTTTTGTATAAAAGAACTGTAGTGGCTCCATATAACTTTATTTTCCATTAGGAAAAGTTTCCTCTGAACTATTTTGTGCAGACAAAGTGAAGAGGTGATTGTCTCAATTCATTCAGGAATTGAGGTTGGCTGGGGCTCATTTCAGGATTTTTTTTTTTTTAATGTGTACTGATTTTTGAGAGAGAGAGAGAGAGAGACAGAGAGAGAAAGAGAGACAGAGTGTGAGTGGGGTTGGGGCAGAGAGAAGAAGACACAGAATCCGAAGCAGGCTCCAGGCTCTGAGCTGTCAACACAGAGCCCAATGTGGGATTTGAACTCACGAACCAGGAGATCACGACCTGAGCTGAAGTTGGATGCTCAACCAACTGAGCCACCGGGCACCCTCCATTTCAGGATTTCTTAGTCTACCCTTAGTTCCTGTTCCTAGGGCAGTGTCTCCTAAGCTCTTGGCTGAGAGTCTGGTCTTTGTATCCTCAGTCTGAAGTCTGATGAAGATTCAGTTCTTTCTTCTAGTGGCTTTCGGCTTTATTTTTTAATCTTCTTGACTTGTATACCTTTAAAATTCACAAATGTCTTAAGGGAATGAGGAGTCATATATTTTAAACAGTTCTGTTTACCTGGCAAATCTTTAATTCCTAAGCACCGTGAGATTGTGGAAACTTTTTCCTGTCTTCTAAAAGTTTTTGGCCTAGTTTCCTATTCTCCTGAACTCCAAACATTTCCTGTCAAGGAAAACTGGTTGTGCGTTTAGGGTTAGGGTTGTGCCTTAGTGATAAAAGTTTTCATTTTGTCACTTCAGTTCTGTATGACAGCTAAAAGTTTGCTTGTTTCTCTTTCCCACAGTGGATTCTCTGCCTGGGCCAAGGTTGATCAACCTGTGTCCAGGACTTGAAAATGTCCCAGGGAAAAATTTTACTGGTCATCATCAGCTCACTTTAGAACACTGTTCCCCTCTTTGGAACTTTAGTTCATTTAGTCTTAATTGCTGTTAGTGTTCTCTGATGCCTCACAAAATATTTTAAAAACTTAACTGATTCATTTTTTGTTAGTTGCCACAGTGAGTGTCTTGGATACTGTGGATTACTTCATTCTATGTAAACATTAAAAGTCCTTGCCCTCACACTTTTTCATTTTCTTCATAATTTATGCCACCATTCAGTACTCTACTCTGGAGAAGATTATAATATATTTTATCTAGCAGTTTTCCATATGAAACTAAATTAGTTGTTATTTAGCATATTTTCAAGAGTTACCTCACAAGCATTAATTGAAGAAAAAAATTCAATTTATTTTATACCTGTTCTTTGGACTGACTTTATATATTCCCTCTGCCCTGTCCTTCCCTGATACCCCTAGTTGGACATAAACTCTTCCTTCCAGGAACTCTCACATCACCTTATTTATGTGTCTTTATTGCACATATATCTTGCATCATAGTTATGTATATATTCTTTATATGGCACATCACAGAGCTTTGTCCATCCCAAAAGGAATAAATGAGGAAAAAAACTGACAGCATAATACTGGAGATGCTCTCTGGTATACCAAGAGAATTATTACCTATTCATCCTCATAATTTGTGAAGAGATCCCCTAAGAAGCAATATTTGTGAATGTTTTCTGAACAGAGGCCAGAATTGCACCAGCACTATCTTATTTGTGTACCGGGGCAAAGATTTTTATAAAAGTAAGGGTTTAATGCAACTGAACAAGGGTTTTTTCATTAAAATTCTGGCTTTCACAGTCATTAAATAGAGGAAACATGGTTAATATGACAAAGGCAATTAGCTCGCCCACACTTACAAACAGAGGCCATCGTGGAGTTTGTCATAGTGAAAGCAGTCAGAATTGTCCTTGAGAAAATCATGTACAACTTACATTTTCAAGATTATGACCATAAAATTTCGGAGTCAGAAATGACTTTACTACTCCACAGATTCTAATACCTCAAAAATCAACCTCTTCCCATTTATTGAGCACAACTGTGGGCAAAACACTGTGGGGAAACACAATATTTCAGGCATTGTCCTTTCTGCACCAAGGAGATTAATTAAAACAAGGCATAAGTATGTCATATAACACCATCAATATAATAAAATATACGATGGATGCTATATGAATGTATGTATAGGTAGTAAATATTCTAAGGATTTAAAGGATATGATGACCAGCCTATGAATGGTTTAGTCAGAGACTTGAATTATATTTTCTCATCGGACATGTAGCCCCAAGGGCCTTTGGTTTTAAAGTTCTTTCTTTTCCTTTCATTTTTTTTCTTTCCTGTGAGTTGGATTAACATGGCCAATCATGTTGGAAAATAAACAAATACATTTAATATGGCACCCTATCTCAGCTGGTTTTAATAGTCTGAATTGCTTTTAAGAAGTACTTGTGAGACAAGTAAAGATCTTCCTGCCAAACTATATGAATACCATGTGTCCTGAATTGGGATGTTGGTGGCCTGAGTCCATTTGCAAGGAAAGTATAAGTTACCACAACTATTCTGGAAGAGCCTGGAGGTGGGGGGGCGGCAGGGTGGGGGGCGGGCAGCAGCATTTCTCACTAGAAATGTTACATGAAGAAAAGGAGCAGAGATGAGCTGAATAAACAAGATCTCTGGAGAGCCAGGGCTTTTATGTATTTCAAAGTGTTTGTTATAGTGAAACAATATTAGCGGTGGGAGGAACTGAACTGAAGAGTGAAATTGGTGAGAGGGAACCAGAAAGAACACGTAAGAATGCTGGTTGAGGATCCTGTGGCACCAGTACCTAAATCGAAACTTGCCAATGCTTGAATGTTCCTCTAGCATACTATGACCTTATTAAAAATTACCATAAAGACCACTTAGTCACATGGAAACAGGGTTGTGAAATGCTAAAAATTTAAGGCGTCAAGATATAAATTTAGTTGCATAGAATGCAAAATGTTAAATGAAAAAGACATGGGTAAGAGTTCAGACCCTAAAAGATAGCAATTATTGTGTTGTACGGTGGACTAAAGGTAATCTTTTTTTCCTCCTGTATTTCCCCAAATGTCCATAATTTGGTTATATTACATTGATAATTAAAGAAATATTACCTTTCTTCAATAAGTATTTTATGGCATTATGTTTTTTCAAAGGCACATTGTATATTATCTCTCCCCTCAAGGAACCCCGAATCTAGTAAAAACCTCACAAATAGTATGGAATAGATAAAGTAAGAAAGCCATAGTAAGTCAGATGAAAAATATCACACAAGACTGTTGTGATCATGAAGGCTTAATGAAAGCAGTAGAGGTTGAACGGGACCTTGAAGGACATGATTTTAATAGATAGTGTTGAGCATGAAATGGCATTCTCTGTGGAGAAAACGCACAAGCGAAAGGGCAAAGATGGAAAAGCATAGCTGTGTTTGTGGAAAAGCAAGGATTCACACTGCTTAATGGACACCGTAGTAAAGAAAAATGTGACCTAAAGGGGGGCTGAGGCCAGATTTTGAGGTATCCTGCAAGGCAAGTTGAAAAGTTGGACTTTGTCCTTGCATCCTGATAGTTGATCTGCGTATTTTACTTTGGAGTTTACCAGATGCAAAGCATTTTCACATTCTTTATCTATGATTTTCACGATAATGCTTTGAAGAAGAGATTGTATCGCCCTAAGTACAGATGACAAAGTGGAAATTGGAGAAGCTAAATGACCCTCCCAGGTCACAGAGCAAGTTCCTTTTGCCCATTCTTGCACTTCCCTGTAGTTAATTTACACCAATAATGTGGCATTTGTCATGCTGCATCACCATCAATTGTTCCCTTTCCCCTCCAGCACAGCCTCTTCATATATGGCAAATGCAGACCATTCACCTGGAGTTTCTACATGACTTCAAATGGTCGACTTAAGAAGTTTCTTTGTTGTCAGGAGAAAATGGTGGTTAGAAGATGACTATTCTATTCTAATTGATCAATTAATTAATTATTTTTAAGTAGGCTCCATGCCCAGCGGTGTGGGGCTTGAACTCATGACCCTGAGTCAAGACCGGAGCTGAGACCAAGAGTGGGAGGCTTAACTGACTAAGCCACCCATGCACTGCAGATGATGACTGTTTTAAAGCTTTGGTTTGAATCCTAGCTCCACTGCCTATCAGCTGTCTAACCTTATCAAATAGTTTACCCTTTCTGAGTATAAGTGTCCTTACCTTTAATATATGAACAATATTTACCTCATAGAACTTCTCAGAAGAATAAATGAGAAAACATGTATAAAATATCAGCATAATACCTGATTCATAATAAGCATTACGTTACTGGAAGTGTTACGTTGTTATGTTATAATATTGTTGACATAATAATTTTGAATTAATAATTAAATCCTATTTCTTTTATTCCTTTTTCCTAATTTAATTCAATCAGTTCCCAAATGTCTTGAATTTGAGTGACTTGATTGGAAGCCAGAAGCCTGCCGTCTCTCTAAATGTAGGACGACTTTGTCCTGCAGTCAAATGTTTACCTCCCCCTATCCTCCCCACCCCCTGCCTGCCTAACCCTGTGTGTCATTTTGTTGTACATGGGGGTTTGGAAGGTCAGAGAGGAAGAGTCAGCCCAATACATAAAAGCAAAACAAAACAAAACAAAACAAAACAAAACCAGAAGGGGAGGTTAGAATCAAGGATCACTTTACCTGAAGTTATATAATTCTTCTTAGACTGAGGAGTAGACAGTTCTACTGTCTACATGTTAACTCCCTCCAGTCATCTTGTTTTTAGCATTATTAGTGAGCCAAAACACTAAAGTAATATTACTCCTGCTAATGTTAAGAATCGACATTTAGTGAGTCCTTAATATATGCCGGGCAATAACCTGGAATAAAATAAGCCACTCAAACTTCAATTTGTAGAAACTTTTTTTTTAACGTTTATTTATTTTGAGGGAGAGAGAAAGCATGAGCAGGGGTGGGCAGAGAGAGAGGGAGAGAGAGAATTCCAAGCAAGCTCCATGCTCAGTGCAGAGCCCAGTTTGGGGCTCTGTCTCACCACTGTGAGATCATGAGCTGAGCCTAAATCCAGAGTTGGACACTTAACCAACGGAGCCTCCCAGGCACCAGAACACTTTTGTCTTATTCTTATGCCATTGTGTTGCATTCTTGAAGCACGTTTTTGGTATGCATCTGTAGAACTGAACCTTTTGTTATTGCACCATGCCTGAAAATGCAACAAATGTAGAATACTCCATCAAGAAACCCCATCCACTACTTGGCCCATGTTTATTGTACTAGCCAGGGCAGCCCTATACAGCTATAGCTACACAAAGCAAACATACTATTTATATTTTTTTTTTATATTGACCTTTCTGTTTCTTATTGCCATTTTATTTTCTATCACAGTTTCAACATCCTCTAGGTCAGGTGCTTCTAGGACGTCAGGCTTGATCAGTCATGATCTTCCTGCTACCTCATCTATGGGAACTCAATCTATCAAGGGATGTTTACCAAACTTATTTTAGCTCATTTGCTGTTTCATCTAAAAAATGCTTTGACCTAGAGAACCAAGTTTAATAAGAACTCTGGCATTTATAGTGATGCCTTTTGGGATATGTTCAATAAATACTTGATACTTACAATGTCAATAATGATGACAATTTTTTAAGTGATGTAAGTGTCATGCAGCTGGGAAAATATAAATTTGGCCCTAACCGGGAAGCACAAATGCAGGCACTAATTTTTAGCCTATAGACACAGCTTAACTGAAAAACCTGGTCCCTACGCTGACTCTCCCAGTTTTTGCCAGTCTAGTTATGGACTTAAGTAGGTGGTTTCATGGGATTAAGAAAAAGACAAATTTTTGTTTAACTGCCCATGATATTTGGTTAGTACTGGAGCTTTTGGGGATTCAGGCCATTTGGAAGAATCCCTACAGCAACTAGCCAATTGGCTCAGGAGAAGATGGTAACAGAGACTACCTCACAGCAAGCATGGAGAGGTGAAGATTCAGTAGACAAACACAGAAACCCCATTTCTGTTGCTTTCATGGAATACTAGGAGGGATCAAATGATCCCCAATTGTGAGTTTAGTCATCAACAAAGGTACATTTGGCTGGGAAAAATTCAAGTAGGTTCTTCTAACTTGCAGGTTTCAGGAAATAGCTTCCAACCCTTCATACCTCTTTGCCTAGAAGGTTGACCAACTTCTACCTCCAGTGACATGCCTCAGTTTCCCCTACTGTCTCCCACACCCTTTCTTTGCACTGCACTTCTTTCTCAGATTTTAAAAAATAAAACACAACTAAATACTATGTATTTAGATAATTGTTCTAATTAGCGTGTGATTCACTTATTCTTTAGAAAGTGTGACAGTGCTGTTTAATACATATGGTACTTCTAATAATTTACACAAAGAGTTATTAGATCTTAGATAACTTATGCCACTCTTGCAGTGGATAAATCAGATTCTAATCATGATTTTTTAAAAAAGCTTTTTAAGTCAGCTCTACACCCAACATAGGGCTTGAACTCACAATCCCAAGATCAAGTCACATGTTTTACTGACCGAGCCAGCCGAGCCACCCCTCTACTCATTATTTTTAACACATTTTTTCAGAAGCATTCCATAATTTTTTGCATTGTCCATACTGTATACATTTATATATTCCAGGAAGCTAAATGAACGTATAAAATGTATCAGCAGAATAAAAATATTTAGGTATTTACATATTGTAAACCTTTAAACAATTCAGTGTAGAGATTTATACATATGCCTTATAAGTAGGAGTATGAGACAGTTGAATTAGTACATAAAGTTTTTATTTAAAGTTTTCCCCTTCCAAGCAAGCTTCATTTACACATTCTAATACTGTACAAAATTTACAATCTCTGTGACTTACTTATTCACTATTCACTTCTAATAGTTTGTGCCTTTCTGAAATACAGAAAGCTTTACTTACAGTTCTCATAAATGCTCTTATTTATTTTGGCTAGAAATAAAAAATAAATGAAGAACAAGTCTAAGGAAAGTGAATATCCTTGTATAAACTGTGACTTTCAGAAGAAATGGTGACAGTTGACAAAAAAGGTTCTGAAGCAGACCTTGTTCTCTTCGTGACGTCAGCTGGGATTTTTCCCAAGTACTGTAACTTTTCTTTCCTATATATATGTTTTCAAGGAAAAAGAAATGAAAGTTGATTGCACTGAATATATATATATATTTATATATATATTTTTACAACGGATCCTTTGGATCTGAACATACAAATAAATACAAAAACAACAAAGATTGCACTTTACTGTAGAAACGGCATTGGATTCCAGTACACCCATCTATCTCGACATGCTCCACGGTGAAAGTTTATCACCAAGGCATTTTTAGTCTGTGGCTTCCCCATGTTGTTGTTTTGAATGACACTTTTGTGGAGGGATTCAACAACACCTCTGGGTAATTAAAAAACATTTTAGGCTACAATTTAGTATTAACTGTTGTTTCAGCTCTGAAGCGCTTGAAAATCAAATTCATGTTCCTTCCAGTTTTGCTCTTTTGAGTGTTCACGTTGAAAACTATCTCATGCTCTCCTGACCTTCTGCTCCTACATTCCTCATGCTTCTAAAGACAACTAGCAATTGTTCAGCTAACTGATCTCAGGCATCTTTGGTGATAACAAACAAATATGATGAGTTGAAGAATAATCAGGGTAAGTCATGTGCTTTCCTAGAGCCAAATCCAGAGCCATTTCTAGAGCCAGAGGTGAGGAAGAGGGAGACATATTTGTTAAGAGCTATAATTCGTTCTTGTGGCTCTTTTAAGTGGTGTGTTTTAGGGAAAGAGAGACAACTGGGATGGCACTTAAAAGAAATTTTTTCTTTCTTTTCATCCCTGAATTCCTGAAAGCAATCTCCCAGTTTCATCATAGGTTAAGTTTGGGTCAGACGTGTTATCCAACAGAATCTCTTCAATATTGTACGAAAACTTTGTCAGTCCTACCTTTTGAAGGAAATAACAGATGTGTTCACTACTTTTTTATATACTGTAAAAAAAAAAGACAAAACATGAGCTTCTGTGGAATGAATAGTGACATAGTATGTTTTGTCTTAATCTTTCATATAAAATTGAGGACACAAATTGTGACTGGCTAGCCTAGAGCCCACAGGGCAGAAAGCAATTGCTATGAGAGCCAACATCTTCCTCTTCTGTGATCCCGTGAGGTGCTGTAAGGGGCAGGCGGTACATGAAATGAAGTTATATAGAAACAAACATGTTCCCCTTTAATCTTATATGATTTTCTATAACTGTGTTGCCTATGGAGTCTGTGAAGGAGCCACAGGTTAGGAATATAGAATCGAGTGGCAATTTCTGTAATGCAGTGTAAGTATTTCAGTGGGTCGAATTCTGGATCGTTCATGAACACAATATCCCCAAAACTTCAACATAGGTCACATGCAGGTAGACTACAATGCACAATACTGATCTTAGGTCTGTCTGGGGCACTCTTCTGTATTGTATCTTTCTCCTTTTGAACGCTAAGATCCATATGAGGAGTTTTCGTAAAGCTGGGACAAGTTAAAACCAGTCTGAAATGGAAGAGTCTGTCACCACAGGAAGTTTGGTGTGATCCGAGTTGCAGACACAGTATCTGTTCAAGAACAGGTCTTTTTCTTTTGTCATTACTTGTAAATCATTAGAAACCAAGGGCGGGTTTCGGCAGTTGTGCCATTAGATGCACTGTTCCTAGTACAATAGTGATGTCAGCTGTCATTGTTTCCTAGAATGTGAGAGTGTTCATTCCAGGGTTCCCTGGCATTATTTGTTGTAAGGTACACAGGCGGGCAAGATAACCGGTGCGCAGGCAGGACCTGCCAGTGGCTCTGCTACATCCCCTTCCAGTTCTGTCCAGGTGCCTTTTTCCGGGCAGTAGCATATTGTGGATGATTTGTAGGCCCCCTGTAATGGCAGAGGGGGGGCGTTTAGGGAAGAATGTTCCGAGAAGTGCAATGGCAATCCTACTTCTCACATTTACATTGGAAAGAAAATGTCAATTCTCTGCTCTTGCTAAAAAGTTCCAAATGAAAGCGGTGGATTTGAAACTGTTTTTTCTACAGGCAAATCTGAGATTTGCAAGATTGCAAAATCTGTGTGTGTGTCTGTGATTAATAATAAAAGTCGAGCGCCTTCAGCACCTAGATGATCAGCAAAATCCTTTAAAATAATGGACCAAAAATTGGAATTTATCCAGCTGGTTTCAGTTAAAAAAAAATTCATCTTAGATTTTCAAATAATTTGGGTCAAACAATTTGGTCAATTTTAAATCATTGCCTCACTTTTCTGGTTTTATTTTACTACTGTAGGGAATAAGAGATAAGATTCAAAACTAGTTCAAAATAAGCCGGACAAGAGGGCTTGTCAACTTCTTTGCACATTGATTTATTTTCAAGTGGCCACATGAGAAATTAAAAAAAAAATGTCTTTAATCTCGTTTCCTTTGTCAACCTCTGGGGGTAGTGCTTGTATGACATTTCGCTTCTAAAACCAAAGTAATTTGGCTTTTAGCACAGGCAAAACCCCAAAATTCCAACCAACCTGGTCATCATTTTTTGAAAGTGTCCTCCTGGTACCTGGTTCTAAATGTGTCCACTCTTGCAGCTAGTAATGTGCACCAGTGAACAAACCCCTTATGAATATGTAGTTCAATGTATATTTGCCTACATATAACTAATACCTTTTTAAAACTCACCCCAAACATTATACAAGAACCTCGTTTGATGCAAAAGAAATAAGCTAATATTATTAATACCCCAAATTAATATTAAGAAACCAACACCTATAAATCAACAGTCATCATTTAAAAAGTGAATGTGTAGACCATAAGGCCATACGTGTCTATGTGATGTAATGTGATGTAATTCGAACTACATGGCCACCTCCTCAAGTGTTCTTAACAAAAGAGAAGAAATAAGGAGCACAATAAATTTAAAAAAGAAACAGGCTGAACTTGTGTTAAGTCCTTATGTCTAACTTCCAGTTTTAGAGGAAATATGGAGACAGAGACTGTATTAAATGATATCGCAAGGTAATCATTAGCTAATTCCAGAATGTCAGCTTTTCTCTCTAATAACTGACCCTGTTTTTTTCAACAAGTTAATGGCATGGACGAAGAAGTGGAGTGGGGTGATTTTCCAGATTGCAAGAGATGGATGAGATATAATAACCAAATACAAGTGAGGGTATTGGATTCTGACTTGAACATATCAACTTAAAATATATATATATTTAAAAAATTTTTTTAAATGTTTATTTATTATTGAAAGACAGAGAGAGACAGAGCATGAGCATGGGAGGGCCAGAGAGAGAGGGAGACACAGAATCCGAAGCAGGCTCCAGGCTCCGAGCTGTCAGCACAGAGCCTGATGTGGGGCTCGAACTCACAAACCACAAGATCATGACCTGAGCTGAAGTCGGACGCTTAACTGAGCCACTCAGGCACCCCGAAATATATATATATTTTTACAAGTGAATAGGAGAACTTTGAATGTAGAATAAGGGAATTATAGTTAATTTTGTTGGGTGAGATAACAGTGTGTTTACATAAACGAATACTTTTTTATTTTTTTAATTTTTTTTTTTTTTAACATTTATTCATCTTTGAGAGACAGAGAGAGACAGAGCATGAGTGGGGAAGGGGTAGAGAGAGGGAGACACAGAACCTGAAGCAGGATCCAGGCTCCAAGCTGTCAGCACAGAGCCCAACGTGGGGCTCGAAGTCACAAACTGTGAGATCATGACCTGAGCTGAAGTCGGACACTCAACCGACTGAGCCTCCCAGACACCCCCATAAACGAACACTTTTTTAAAGATAAATACTGAAGCGTGTAGGATGAAATACTTCAGCCAAAACTTTTTAAGGGTGAATAGATGAAGTATGCTAAAATTTTGATGGATGTTGAAGCTGGATGCTGGGTTAACAAGAGTTCATTGTACTCTCAATTTTTGTGTAACCTTGGAAATTTTCCTGATAAAGATGGGGGAAAGTGAAAAGCCATGGAAAATTATATATCCTAAAGGGAATTTGTGGATATTTAACAGGTTCAAGTGTTTATGCCTTACTGGTCAGAAACTTTTCAGACAATTCAAACAATTCAACAAACTATTCAAACAATTTCAATGCAATATTTGTAAAACCACTTCAGTATCTTTACTTTAGTTGGAAAGCCAGAATCCCAAAAGCATGGCGAGAAGAGAGAAGTAGAGACCTACTGCATTTGGGGATATAGTTGATCAGACAGCAAGACAGCTCAATAGCAACCACACCAATTCTATTTTATTACTTAAAGTAACTTACTCCTAGCATACAAGCATGATACTCTTAAAAGGTTTATGTGTGAAAATAAATTCAAAATGGATGAAAGACCTAAATGTGAGACAGGAAACCATTAAAATCCTAGAGGAGAACATAGGCAGCAACCTCTTTGACCTTGGCTAGAGCAACTTCTTACTAGACACGTCGCTAAAGGCAAGGGAAACAAAAGCAAACATGAACTATAGAGATGTCATCAAGATAAAAACTTCTGCACAGTGAAGGAAACAACAAAACTGAAAGGCAGACTATGGAATGGGAGAAGATATTTGCAAACAACATACTGATAAGAGTCAGTATCCAAAATCTATAAAGAACTTATCAAACACAACATCAAAAAAACAGACAACCCAGTTAAGAAATGGGCAGAAGATATGAATAGATCCTTATCCAAAGAAGACATCCAGATGGCTAACAGGCACATGAAAAGATGCTCAACATCACTGACCATCAGGGAAATCAAGATAAAAAACATGATGAGATATCACCTTACACCTGTCAGAATGGCTAAAATAGACAACAGGTGTTGGAGGATGCTGAGAAAGGGGAACTCTCTTGCACTGTTCATGGGAATGGAAACTGGTAGAGCCACTCTAGAGAACAGTATGGAAGTTCCTCAAAAAAGTGAAAATAGAATTACCCTATGATCCAGCTACTGCACTATTAGGTGTTTACCCAAAGGATACTAAAATACAGATTCAAAGGAGTACCTGCACTGTTTATAGCAACATTATCAACAATAACCAAACTATGGAGAAAGCCCAAATGTCCACTGACTGATGAATAAAGAAGTTGTGGTATGTATATACAATGGAATGTTACTCAGCTATCAAAAAGAATGAAATCTTCCCATTTGGAATGATGTGGATGGAGCTAGAATGTATTATGCTAAGTGAAATAAGTCGATCAGAGAAAAAGAAATACTATATGATTCACTTATATGTGGAATTTAAGAAACAAAACAGATGAACATATCGGGGTGGGGGTGGTGGAAAGAGGAGAGAGGAAAAGATACCACAGAAGACTTTTAATGATAGAGAACAAACTGAGGGTTGATTGAGGGAGGTGGGTGGGGGATGGGCTAGACGGGTGATGGGTAGTAAGGAGGACACTTGTTGTAATGAGCACTGGGTGTTGTATATACGCGATCAATCACTGAATTCTACTCCTGAAACCAATATTGCACTGTATGTTAACTAAATAAAATTTAAGTGAAAAAAAAAAAGGTTTATGTGTAGGTGGTAACATTTAGAGGGAAACACAAAGTAAGCACAAACAGAAGGAGAGGATGAGGAAATGTGGACACATACCATACTCCAGCTGTAGCCACCCACAAGGTAGATGCTGTCATCAAGCACTGCACAGCCAGGGCCACTTCGACCTTCCAAAATGGGAGTTTGGAGAATATTCCACTGGTCACCTTTTGGGTCATAGCATTCCACAAGCATTACGTCAAGGTGGGAAAAACCTAAGTGACATAGCAAAATGGAACCACATAAGAATAAACTCTCAGGGTGGCTGCCTGAGTGGCTCAGTCGGTTAAGCATCCGACTTCGGCTCAGGTCATGATCTCACGGTTGGTGAATTTGAGCCCCACATCAGGCTCTTTGCTGTCAGCACAGAGCCTGCTTCAGATCCTCTGTCCCCCTTTCTCTGCCCCTCCCCCACTCCCTCTCGCATGCTCTCTCTCTAAAATAAGTAAACATAAAAAAAATAAAAAAGAATAAACTCTCAGGGTCCCAATTCAGGGCTAGGGCTTCTCCTTCTCCTCCTCCTCCTCCTCCTTCTCCTCCTCCTCCTCCTCCTCCTCCTCCTTCATCTTCTTCTTCTTCAAGTTTATTTACTTATTTTGAGACAGAGGGAGAGCACAAGCTGGGAGGGGCAGAGAGAGAGGGAGAGAGAGAATCCCAAGCAGGCTCTACACTGTCAGCACGGATTTCCGACACATGACTTGAACTCACAAACTGTGAGATCATGACCTGAGCTGAAACCAACTGAGCCACTCAGGTGCCCCAAGGCTAGGAGTTCTTTTAAAAATAGCTCTAGGGCTACAAAATAGATAATTGTGTTTTTAAAGAGACAAAGGTATAAGTTTACTAGTGAAATAGGGAGACATGTTACGAGAGACCTAAAACAAACTCTGGGTATGTCCAATTCAGTCAAAGCAAGAATGTCTGACTCAATGTCATTGGTAAATGTTGATTACATGGGGGTATATCTTATTTTAAAATGTTTATTAAAACCTTATTTAAAAGGTTTAAAATAATTAAACGTAAGCATTTTATAGAGTGCTTACAATAAGCTGGTTGTCTTCCAAATGCTTTCTGTAGATGAATTCACTTAATTCCTCTCAACCACCCCATGAGATAGTTATGCCATTATATTCATTTTAGAGAGGAGAAAACTGAGAGCAAGAGAGAAATAATGACTTGAGTAAGTCACACAACCAGTAAGTAGATAGGCTGAGGTTTAAACTCAGGCAAACAGGCTTCTGAGCTCATATTATTACAGGCTAAACTGTATTGCTTTTCCTAAACGAATATTTAACTCTCAAAATGTTTAAAAAAATTTTTTTAATGTTTATTTATTTTTGAGAAAGAGAGAGAGAGAGAGTGTGCAAGCTGGGATGGGACAGAGAGAGGGACACAGAATCCGAAGCAGGTTCCAGGCTCTGAGCTGTCAGCACAGAGCCTGATGTGGGGCTCAAACTCACACACTGTGAGATCATAACCTGAGCCAAAGTCAGATGCTTAACCAACTCAGCCACCCAGGTGCCCAATCAAACTGTTTTAATTAAATGATGTTCAGAATCTTTTACCTTTTTCAACAGTTTATGTTTATAAGCAACTATGATGAAGTGAATAGTTTCCAATATCTACTAAGGATCAAGGTTGAGTAGGGGGCTAACTTTCACTGAGGGCTTCTTCTCTCACCTCTGATGAAGTTTTTCAGTGACTGGGGCAGTAAGTGGGTTGCAGAGAACAACTTAAATTCTTAGACTCCACTGGAGCCCTGCCTTTAATTTAGAAAGTCAAAAATCTGGAGGGGGAGTGCTTCCTGGTCACTGAACAGACCAAATCCTTGATAATGTTTTTCTTCTCTTTACATGTGTGCAATGGATATTTGCTAGCTGACAATTACAATGCGTACACTCAATCAAAATCAACCTACTGGACTCTTCAAAGTAATTAAAAAGATAGACCAAAAAGTAGAATAATTTTCATTCTTGAAGAAGCGGACAAATTATTTCAGGCCACTAACTTCTTACATAAAATAAATCACATAGATTTGAGAACAGTAGAGTGAAGGATTTACTGGAATTCTGTGGTATATTCCTTTCCTGTAAGATTATTGATGATAATTTCTGAAGCATGGATAATTGGAATGAGGACTGGGGAAAATTTCCAGTTCTGAAGTTCTAGTGGCATCATAGGAGGATACGTATGCCTTCTTGGTGCCCGCTACACATATGACATATGTTGATGATAAGCCTCAAAAACTATAAGGAAAAGATAATTACCCCTCTTTTATAGACATGGGATTAAGTGTCTTGAGTAAGACCACACAACCACAAGTGCATAACTGGAACCCAGATCCATACCCTTCTCTCTACACCATAATGCCTTCCTGAGTTGACCTAACTTTGATGTGTGTGTGTTCGCATTTAGGTTGTCATTACCCTGTGCAAGTATAACCTCAAATATTAAAGCTTCCTAGAATGTGGGGCAACTGGGTGGCTCAGTTTGTTGAGCATCTGACTCTTGATTGCGGCTCAGGTCATAGTCTCATGGTTCATGGGGTGGAGCCCCATGTTGAGCTCTGTGCTGACAGTGTGGAGCCTGCTTAGGATTCTCTGTCTCCCTCTCTCTCTCTGCCCCTCCTTCACTCGCATTCTCTCTCTCTCTCTCAAAACTAAATAAACATTTTTTAAAAATTCCTAGAATGTTTAGTCATCATTATGCAAAATAAATTAGTAGAAATCACATTTTAATGTAGAAAGCTACAAAGTTAATACTGCATACAAATATTTTGATGAGAAGGAATGGTGTATGGCTTGAGATGAAAGAGAAGCAATGAAAGAAAAAAGAATAAAAAGGGAAAAGTTGCAGCAGCAAAGGTAATCAATCCCTTCCCACTGGGGAGAGTACAAAGGTGAGCAGCATAGACTAGGTAGGGTATTGACGTTTCTGATTGAATACGAACTTGGAAATATTTACATAAAAATTACACCTGTGTGGTCTTTATTATGTTAGGGGTATATATGTATTGGGAGAACCAGAAAGGAATGTCTACATCTATCATTTTTTAGATGGTTGTATGATGGAAAAATAAATGCCTAGAAGGCCTTATCTACCATACTTGGATGGCCTGTTTCACATTTGGTTCAATTTCAAGGATCATGGCAGGTCAGAGCTAGAGGAGATTTTAGAGATCATCTATACCAGTTTCTTCATTTTTAGGTAAGAAAACTGAGGCCCAATGCAGTTCAGGGATCTTAACAACACAGTTCTCTCTGCTTTCCTGTCAAATTCAGTGTGATATGCACGTAGATAGTTACAGACATGCACGTAAACTACAAAAAGTTGTAGTCAGGGGCACCTGGGTGGCTCAGTGGGTTAAGCATCCGATGTGGGCTCAGGTCATGATCTACAGTTCGTGAGATCGAGCCCCACGTTGGGCTCTGTACTGACAACTCAGAGCCTGGAGCCTGATTTAGATTTTGTGTCTTCCTCTCTCTCTCTGCCCCTCCCCCACTTGCGTGCTCACTTTCTCTCTCTCTCTCTCTCAAATGAATAAACTAAAAAAAAAAGGTGGTAGTTATACCGATATATGGAGAGGAGAGGAGCCCAAACAAAACTCTAAAAATATCATGTGGTTTTTTTTTTTTTTTTTATTAAAAAAGCAAGTAGAATTTGAGAAGCATAGGTTTGGTGTTCAACTCTTAAAAGAAATAATTCCAAATTTAGACATGAAATTCTACTAAATGTTTTCTTTAAGAAAAATCACGTATTAGCTTCTTTGTGCAGCTATGGCTGAAGTTCTTTATGATCACTACAAAAAACAATTTTCTGGAAAAAATTTATTGCTATAACTTCGGAGATAGGGAATAATTTATTTTACTGAATTCATTGTTACAACAAATTGTTTGTGCTTTCAGTTATTAATGTTTCCGTTTTTTACTTTCTGTTGACATCATTATTCATTTCTTTAATGTGTGTGGTAACTTAAAAATAATCCTATCTGCAGAGGAGCCAAAATAAATGCCTGCCCAAGGGTACAGCTAATTTACACAGAGTAGATTTTATTTGGTCAACATGTTTTTTACTTGGTTAACTATGATTATCTAACGAGAAACCCCCTTAGCAAGAAACATGAGATGCAAATGATATTGTGATTTAAAAAAAAAAAAAAAGAAAGAAAAAGACCTTTCAAATGATTTCCTCCAATTGCATACAAGCGATCATTCATTACAGCCAAAGTGTGGATGGCGCGTTTTGTGTTCATATCTTGTTTTCGAGCCCAGACATCCATTACAGGGTCATAGCAATATAGCCATGGGACATACTCTCCATTGTGTACACCCCCTGTGAATTAAACATATACATACAAGTCAAGAAAGTGCCTTGGAACTGAAGTTTGGAACAGAAAGTGGAGGAATGACTTGCCTGAAATGTATATCTTCCCATTGTGCACTGCTCCTGCGTGAGCAGCCAGAGGCTGGGGCAAAGAGGACACATAACGCCATTCGTTCGTTTCTAGGTTATAGCTCTCCACGCTGGACAAATAGCCGGTTTCGTTCCTTCCACCAATAACGTATAAATGCTTGTCCAACCGACATGCATAGAAACTGGCTCTTCTACAATGAAAACAACAACCCACCATAAATCACAAAAGGGGCTCCGTCAGTTAGGGAAAAGAAGGTACATCCCGCCCTAGAAAGGGTTGCAGAAATTTGGAAATAACACACACAGCTCCCTTCTAAATCTGAGACCTTTACAGTAATTGTACGCATTGCCTGTTCTGGTTAGCAATTTCATATTAAAGTAACAGTAGAGGAGAAAGTCACCAACCCTGTTTCAGCTTCTTTTATCTTGCTTTTTTATACACTGTTAAAGTGTTCACTAATGTTTGGGATATTTGGTACCTTGTACAGATATCACAGCTTAGTAAGACAAAGTGAAAAATGAGGTAGATAATGTAACAATAATAAATTATCTTGACATTCACTTTTTTCATGGTCCTTCAAGGGTCATTGTTCCCAATTTATAAGAGAACTACATCATCAAAATTTTTCTTCAATTATCATTTTTTTTCTTCCCAGTACTACCACAAATAGAGAAACTTTTGTGAACTGAATAGAGTGCTGAAATTTTGTTCTTATACAAACTAATCGTAGGAATTTCACTGATAGAGCTTTTAGTGTTGTTTCTTACAAAGCTACAGGATATTTTTTAGTCTCTTTTCAAGAGAGGCAATTCATTAAATTATCCCATTATGCCTTCAAAGATAAAAGACACAAGCTGTGTTGAAAGGGAGACCAATCCTGAGGTAGACCATAAAATAAGAGTGAGATATTGAGGACCTGAAGTAGAGTTTTATGGAAGACACAGAAGAGCTGAGCAAAAGATATTTTAAAGGACGATGTAAGACTCAGTAACTAGTAAGACATGAGAGCTGAGGGAGAATAAATGTTCAAAGGGGACCTGAAAATTTGGAGTTAGGATGACTAGGTTGATATATTAAGCAAGTCCTTAACCCTTTGCTTCTTTTTTTCTCATTGATGCTACTGGAATAATACACTTTATAAGGATACGATATGAATAAGTACGATTGTTAAGTGCCAGGCCCCTCAGAGAATATAATTTATGTTTGATAAATGTATGGTCTTCATAAAAATAAGGGCCAAGACTCTTGGGCAATGTCAGTAGCAAGATCAAGAGTCCTAAAGATTTTTATCAGGAGATTTTCCAAGTTGTGTTTACAAAGTGCCAAAACCTCTAGGAAGCAGGAGACAGCGTCTTGATTAACAGTTTGGTCTCTGGAACAGATTGCGTGGCTACATGACTTATTGGATGTGTGACCTTTGACACATTAGTTAACCCCTCTCAGCCTCAGGTTGCTCATTTGTAACAAGGGGATGCTAATGGTACCTTTTTTTACAGGGTTATTTGCAAATGCATATGTAAAGTGCTGTCATAGTGTCCAGCTTTTTGTTCATGTGTCAGAACCATCAGTTACCATGATCCAGGTAAAAATGTTATTAAAAATCAGCCATCAAGATGTTTGCATATAAACTTTGCCTAGCCATATTTTAAATGACAGTGAAATTTTTTAATGTTTGTGTAGGTGATTTATTACCAGTAGGTATGGTATATGTTATAGATGTTGATGTATTCAGTTTTATTTTTTTCTAGCTTTTTTGAGGCATAATTGGCAAATAAAGTTGTAATATATTTAAAGTCACAATGCAATAATTTGATATATAGATACATTGTGGAAGGATTCCCACAATCAAGTTAATTAACACATGTATCACCTCACATAGCTATTTTTTTTGTTTTTTTTGTTTTTTTTGTTTTTTGTTTTTGTTTTTTGTTTTTTTGTTTTTTTTTTGGTTTTCTACTCTCTTAGCAAATTTCAAGTATACACTACAATATGAACTATAGTCACTATGTTATATATTAGATACACAGAACTTCTGCATCTTATAATTGAAAGTTTATACCTTTTGACCAGCCTCTCCTCATTTCCCTCATCTCCTGGCCCCTAGCAACCACCATCCATTGTTTCTTTAAGTTTGACTTTTTTCTTTTTTTTTTTTTTTTTCCAGATTCTACATATAAGTAACTGTGTTTCTCTTTCTCTGTTTGGTTTATTTCACTTTGCAAAACGACCCTTAATTTCATCCACGTGGTCACAAATGGCAGGATTTCCTTCTGTTATGGCTAAATAATACTCCATTGTAAAGATATGCCCCCTTTTCTTTATCTATTCATCTGATGACAGACACTTAGGTTGTTTCTATATCTTGGCTTTTGTGAATAATGGTGCAATGAACATGAGAGTGCAGATACCTCTTCAAGATATTGATTTCATTTTTTTTGGATATAAAACAGAAGTGGGATTGGTGGATCATATGGTTTTTATTTTTTTTAATAGTCCTGAAAATCATGGATAATTTTAGAGCAAAATTTTGGCTCTGTTTGTATTTTTTCCTGTATTTTCCTGATGCTTTTGAAAGAAATATGTGCTGTGGAAAATTCAGAAGGACGATGAAGAACAGGAATGATGGAAAAAGAGGAAGGAGGAAAGGAGGAAGGAAAATAAAGAGTAGGTGTGGCAGATTTCATAGAGTGAGTCTGGTTAACCTGGGTCTTCCGAGCGGTTCATGAAGCTCTGAAATTGTAATAAAATTGTAATAAAATGTTGCATATATAGGTCTTGCACGTATGCATTGTTTGGAGAATATGTTTGGAGAAAGGTATTAGGAAGAAGCTTTTTAATCAGATTAATCCTTAATCTAAAATTTTTGAGATTTCCTGTTACAGAGAAGTAAAACCCATTTAAATATAAAATCAGACTAAAAACAGTTGCAAAATTAAGTGCCTGCAGATGTCCATTGCTTCCTTCTATTTATCTAACCAGATTTCAATTGCTTTCTCATTGAATAAGATAGGTCAAGGTTGTCTTAATAGTGGTTTTACCTTCTCAGTTAAAATGTGTCATTGAAAAGCCTGACATTCTATAAAAATAGGCAAAAGTAACAGATATTTCTTCGCGCCGACACAATCCCTCTTCCATATGATGATTCTATAACAAGTTTTAGAGCCTCTGAAATAATTAATTTACCAATCCTACTAACGGGCCATCTTTAAATAATTTGGACTGTGCGGGCCGTAAGGTGTTCAGTTCTTCTATGCGCGAGATACTGGTCTACAAGAGAAAATGCCTGCTAGTCATGACAAGTATGAAAACCCTCCACCAAATAAGTGTAGATAATGGAGAATAAGAGCAAAATCTCCTGGTAGTAGTGTGCACTCCTTTCATCTAGTCTAAATTTCAGTTTTCTCACTTTTTTCTATCCTGGTTCCTTCCTTCCTTACTGACACTGAGTGAGCCTGTCAGAACTTGCTGTCTTTCTAGCCAAGATTTTCTTAATTTGATGCTTCGTGTGTACTCCTAGCTTTATCCACACAGTGTCACTGTTAGGATCTAAATGGAAAAAAAAAAAAAAATCAGTAGGTTCCGCTTCCTGACTAAAACTGCATTTTTATGTAGAAACTCCAATAGTGAAGATTCTGAGCCTATGACTTATTCCCTTGCATGTCCAAAGTGAGAATTCATGAGATACATTATAGGAACACTGGATAGTTAATGGTCTGTCAGCAACTGTGAACATTTGCTCCAGGCTAAAATTTTACCATACCAGGTCTCTCTTGGGAGTGCTCCCTGCCCCTCCTCCCCACATGAAGAGCACACATAATTAGGCTATTTGGGTGTTTTGTTTTGGTTTTTCTTTGGAAAGTAAGTTCAAGATTACTGAAAATTTTTAAATGGGATTACACTACTTGTATTGCAAGTTGTTCATCTCCCCCTCCTCCACCCCTCCTCCCCCAATGCCAGAGGCAATAATAGTCAATGTATTGTGAGAAGTTAAAAAAGACTACCAGTTGCTGGTAGTCAACTTCCACAAACACATTGTGAACACTGCATATTGTACAGGTCTTTCCTAGTTCTTTCTGACCCTTTGGATGGTCAGTTTATATTCTAGAGCATGAGATTGAATTACTATAACCTTAGCTTGAAATCTTGACTTTCACCATCATGTTAAAAACAACAAAAGATTTTTTCAGACAGAATATTGTCTCACACTGTTTCTTAAGGCTTGTAGTAACCATTAAAATTTGGAAACATTTTTTATGTATTGCTTCTAGCTTTTGTCTTACTCTGTGAAATATAAGCTTTGTTGTCCGTGCTTTCCAAACTGCTTTTTCTTTTTCTTTTCTTTCTTTTTTTTTTTTTTTTCTAGACTAGCTAGGGGTAAGAGCTCCAGATGAATCACACCTACAATGTTTACTTTTATTGAAGAAAAATGTAAAGTTACCAAAGCATTTCTATTGATCTTAGTTTTAATTTTTACCCTCTTCTTTTTCCTGAAGAATCAAATCCTACATCTGAGACCACAACAACTCAGTAGCATTACATTTAAGCGTGTATTTTCCTGTAATCATTTCACAGATAGTAGGGATGCATTTTATGAGTCGGTTGAGTAAGCTTAGAAGCAGTGTGCCCATTTCCCTGCTGAACTGGGGGATAGTCTGCGCTTTGATTATAGCACTCCTTTAGAAGCTCTGATGAGGTGAGATATCCTAAGAATCTGTCCAGCCGGCTCGAAGAGTGGGTTATCCCAGAGGTGGTTTTCAACAGGCTTCTATTATTCTCGGTTTGGTAACTTCTCAGCAGTTTGGTACCAAGAATGGAAGGAGGGAGGTGGGGGAACTTCTGGTGAGCCTGATTCATGATCTATACAATGTACAATTAATTCAATTAAATGTTTCAAGAAACTTCAGATCTGAAGGGTGTCTCATATATATATTTTTTCTTTTTTTCTTCTTCTTTGTGTGCTCACCAATTAAGCCATGATGGTAACTGACTGTATTTGCTACTTAGAATGGAGGCTTGGCAATGACAGAAAAATTTCATTTTAGGTTATGGATTGTTGCCAGGGTCAACCAACCCATAGGAGATAGGGAGCTAGAAGATTGACTGGGCATTTGTGAGATCTGCCTTTTCCCACTCAGCTCTGTAAGGAGCTCTTTATTTGGTCTATCGAGTTGATTGTTCTAAATCTAAAAAAAAACTTCTTTTACTAGGGACCTGACATGATATACCATAATGACTTAGAAAGAAACGTTAAACAGTCCATCCTGTCAACGGTGGCTGCCGGGCGCCGACAGACCATGGCAGGTCTTTTTATCAGGTCAATGAGCTGCTAAAAATTGTCTAAGTAGGACCCTGCCATGATAGGCCATAGTGCCTCAGAGGAAGTCATTATAGAATATCAAGTAAACAATACACATTTAAAAAAATTACTAATTAGGTTTTGCAGCAATACTTCTCATCCTTAGGGGCTCTAGAGTGAGATAATTGACCGCGACGTGAGTTATGCCTCCCAAAAGGAAGGCGTGAAGGTTAATTATCGTGGTGTGCAGCCCCCCAGCAAAGGGGACCGCGGTGATGAGATGCTGACATTTCCAATAGATTATTGATATTCATTTTTAAAATATGTTTCTTAAAGAAAACTTTTTGGAATGGTTTTGATTAAAGGGTAGAGTGATGCAGCCACAATAAGAGCAACCAGGAAATAACCCCAAAGGGAGAGAAACAAGGTGCAGTGGAGAGGACATCAGGCGGCTTTTATGCAGGCACGTATGCACGAGAGGAGGACTGAGAACTTTGTCTGGATATTAACTGACTTAGAATCATTTCTTCAGGTACCTTGGAACTGCACATTCCCAAAAGTGTCTGTGGTTCTTACATTGTGCCTCATCGTTTCCAGTGTATAGCTTTTAGTCTCCCGAAAGAGGGTTTTAATATTTTTATAGAGAAGAGAGGGTTAGATAGGGAGCTTTCTCATACCGTAGATTCATACTGTCCTGCTGCAGGAATGCACATTTTTGAATAAATGATATTATCCGAAAACTTATTTTTAACTTGGAATTTATGAAGGACCCCATTGGATCTTAGTGATGTAATTCAATCTAATCGAATGTTTATAAACAAGATGTTAAGGTGACGAGTCGTGAGGGAAACAGGAAAGAAAGTTATTTCTTAAATACTTCAGTTGAGAAGAAGCAATAGGTTGCAGCTTATTGCAATTATATCGGATACTTTGCTCAAGAGGATGCTGAAGTATTATTTGAAAAGAATCAAGGGCTCAGAATTTAGCATGAGAATTTGCATATGCATATTAAAGTGTGGCCTTATGTAGGTAACAACCAGGAGAGGCAAAATATAGTATAAATATAGTATAAATATATAGTATTTAAATAAATACTATATAAATATAGTATAGTATATATATAGTATATATATAGTATATATAGTATATATATAGTATAGTATATAAATAAATTTATAGTATAAATATAGTTAGTAGTCACTCGTCCCTTGGCCGCTAGGAGACTGGGGTGAGATGAGCACCAAATATGTAAAAAACTGAGATGATACTTTGCAAAACTCTTTTTTTTTTTTTTAAAGCTAGCAAATGACCTGTTCTTGAATGTATAATGGGAGGATAGTTGAGAAGGCAAATGTACAAGATTTGAGTTAGTGAGACTTGAAAATTTAAGACTGAAATTTCTGCATCAAAATGCATACCATTGTAAGAATGGTGGGTTTTTTTTTTTCCAATTATAGGATTTAAATATATTATCACCAAGAAAAGTGGGATAGGCAGTGAGATTTTAGCTCCACTTGCCAACAAACCAAAGTAATATAATAATGGAAGACAATCATACATTTTTTCCTCTTCCTACATTAGGACCAATAATTGATTTACTTGATTAGTTTTCCCCATTGAGTTAACAAAGGAGTTATTCCAAATGGGCCAGGCCAAATTTTGTATTTTGACTCGTATGTCTTTCCTTGGCTCCATTTAGCATAATTTGTGATAGGAAACCATTCAGCATCTATGCTTCCTGTAAAGTAGCCACAAATGTTTCAGACATAAGAAACAAACACTTACCTTTCTTGCATGGGTGGAAGTTGTATCCAGCTATTAAATCGAGGATCATATCGACTGACAAAATTTGTACTGTGTTTTCCTGTAAAAATATATGTGAGACATTTAAAACTTAGTTTCCTTTGTTGTTTTGCACATCTAATAGTGTTTGTAAGATGTGTCTGTTTTCAGGTTTAACACACACATGAATTAAGTAGGGGGACTAGTTAGCCCAGTCTGAGAAGCAGTAGGTCAGTAGAAGAATAAATGTGCCACCTCAAATATTTTTCCTTTTTCTTCTTTTCCACTCCATCTTCTCTTTCTTTCATTTTTTGGAATGAGTCAGAACAAAACTAAATCAGCCATTATGATAAAAGCAAGTATGTTTACCAAACCAGTTTTACCACAAAGTTAGGGGGAAATTTTCTGAATTTTGGTATTTTTGTGTTTTAAAAATAGGAACTTATTGTCTGTAAATAATCAGTTCCAGAGACTTTTTAAAAAGTTTTTTTTTTTTACATTTATTTATTTTTGAGAGACAGCATGAGCAGAGGAGGGGCAGAGAGAGAGGGAGACACAGAATCAGAAGCAGGCTCCCGTCTCTGAGCTGTCAGCACAGAGCCTGATGTGGGGCTCGAACCCATGAACCATGAGATCATGACCTGAGCCGAAGTTGGACACTTGACTGACTGAGCCACCCAGGCACCCCTGTTCTAGAGACTAACTTGTGTAATATCTGTGGTTAGATCCTTTTTTTTTTTTTTAAATGATCCAAGAACCTAGCAGTGGTTCTTGGGGAGTGGTTCTTAGCCCTCTCCCCATGGAAATAACAGCAATCACTTCAGTGAGAGTTTGCATTAGGAAATCAGTTTTAGTCCATTCACGTCATGTAAGTTCTGTGTGTGTGTATTTGGGGGAAGCATGGTTGCAGGTACATGTGCTGAAGTGGGAAACATGAGTCCTCATAGCTGGTGAACCAGCTTTTCCCCTCTGTTGTGCCTAGGAAGCACAGCAGTGCCTTTAAGGTATTAAAATGAATCCTATTTTACATATAGATTGACACCAAAGCAAGAAATGGAAATGAAAGACTGTATTCCATTTTCTGTGTAGCACCTGAGATGACAATCATCTATAACACTTGAAGTGTTAACTCTGAAAATGTTTTTGTTCATATATGTAAAACTAAACATTGAAATACAGGTACTAAACTTCACCACAGGAATAAACAGATAAGAGAGAGAGTGTGTGTGTGTGTGTGTGTGTGTGTGTACATGCTTGTGTCTATCCAACACAATTATTAATTGCATAAATATATTTTGAGCATTTATTGTATGTCTTATGTGCTCCAGGTTCTGAGAATATATTGGTGAACAAAAAAGGAAAAGTCCCTGTTCTTGTAAATGAATAAAGAAATATATATTTTCAAGTAGAGACGAATGTTATAAAGCAAGGATTGATAGGGGGCAGGCTAGTTTAAATAGAATGGTTACCTGCCTACAGATGTTCTCTGCAGAATGAGCCTCTCACACAGTGGGCTTGGTGAGTAGGAAGTCCCAGGGGTTGGCCATGAGTTCAAATCCAGCAAGAATACTGGGGTGACTTAGACAGAAGTCAGAAGCATATCAAGGACCAGAACACAGTGTGCCTTGTGGACTGGTGCAGGATTGTGTCTTCTGTTATAAGAATAGTAGGAAGTCGTTGGAGGGTTTTGAGCAAATAAAAAACATGGCCTAATTTATCTCTTACAAAGATCACTCTGGCTATTGTGTGAAGAACAGACTGTAAAGGGGCCACTCTGAAAGCAAGGGAGCTATCAGGAGGCCATTATAAAAGTCAAGGCAAGGGGTGCCTGGGTGGCTCAGTCGGTTGAGCGGCCGACTTCGGCTCAGGTCATGATCTCGCGGTCCATGAGTTCGAGGCCAACGTCGGGCTCTGTACTGACCGCTCAGAGCCTGGAGCCTGTTTCAGATTCTGTGTCTCCCTCTCTCTCTGACCCGCCCCGTTCATGCTCTGTCTCTGTCTCAAAAATAAATAAACGTTAAAAAAAATTAAAAAAAAAAAAGTCAAGGCAAGAGCTGATGGAGGCTTGAATGAAGGTGGAGGCATTAAGATATGTTGGGATCTATTGTATGGGCAGTGCCGATAAAATTTTCAGATAGACTGAGTATTGGTATGAGAAAAAGTAAGCAATTAAGGATGGCTGCCAGATGTTGAGCCTGAGTAACTAGATGGAAGGCCATGAAATTTGCTGAAGTACGGAAGACCAGGCAAGAGGAATTTGAGGATTAGGAAGAGAAACCATTAGTTCTGTTGTGGACTTA
Organism: Panthera uncia; assembly: GCF_023721935.1. NCBI lineage: Eukaryota > Metazoa > Chordata > Mammalia > Carnivora > Felidae > Panthera > Panthera uncia. The sequence continues at coordinate 39,533,655 of NW_026057586.1, read as the reverse complement.
ACCTTGAGAGACCTATAGGGTCTCAAAGTAGAAGTATATGGTAGGCCACTAGCTCAATGAGGCTGCAGATGCAAATTTTGGAGCCATTAGTCTAGAGATATTATTTAAAATCATAGAACAAAATAAAACCCTTTAGACAGAGGGTATGGGCATGGAAAATAAGAGTCCTGAGAAAGAGCCCTGGAGTACAAGAAGAAAAACCAGCAAAGGAAAGGAATTGTCAGAGACAGGAGCGAAAAGTATGATATTTTGGAAGCCATGTCAAATAGTACTTCAAAAAGAGGAGCGAACAACTGACAATTGACCATAGTATTTGGCAACATGGAGGCTGATGGTAGTCTTGACAAGATTGACTAAGATCTAAGAAAACAGATGCAAGAGGAAGGCAATGCTTCTTAGGATTTTGCCACGGGAAGGAGTAGATTATAGCTGGAGGATGCAGCATCAAAAGTAGGTTTTTTTGGTAGTTTGATTGTATTTTTAAGTCCAGAAATACTGGAAAGTCCTTGAGGGACAAGGCAAGAGGGAATGAGAAATAGGTCTTAGGTTGAAGCAGAAACAAAAATAGGAGGGAAGATAAAATACATGGGTAGCAACGGTGGGAAGTGAACAGATTTGGTAGTAGCAAGATGAAGATTTTATCTTCTGATTGCTTCTATTTTCTTTGAATTAAGAGGCAAGGCCATCAGCTGAGAGTGCAGAGAGAGGTTTTGGAGAAAGAGGCATTTGAAGAGAGAGAAAGTGTGAGAGAGTTAACCTGGAGGGTGGAAGAGTATATTGACCAGGGAAGTTTAGTGGAGTTGGCCAGTAGTGAGCATGGTTCATTAGCAGCCAGTGTGGCTCTGTGGTTTTCTACATCCACATTTAGTTGCTCAGGAGAGGGAAGAGGTGGAAGGGAGTTGAGTTTAACCAGGGCCAGGGCTTTACCAGGAGAGTATAATGAAAGGAGAGGTGGATGCAAGGACTGCAGGTATACGTGCTAAGGTGATCATAGGAATGGGCACTAGACTATAAACCCAGTAAGGAGGGAGGTAAGGACATCAGAGGATGATGGACAGTGAAAAACTAGTAGGGTAGAGTGAAGGAGGTGTCATTTCCAGGATAACTGTGGCTAGCTGCCACATGAGAGAGCAGAAGGTAAAAAAAAAACCCTGAAGATATTCTTTACAGTGGTGGGTTTTAAGGTTATGGGAGTGACAATAAAGAGATAGTAGAAAAGCTACCTGCCTCCAATAATAAGAAGTTCTGGGCTCAGGTGGTGGAGCCATGCAGTCCCCATTAGAGAGGGTGGCTGGGAAAAGAGTATTCTCAGAAGATAGCCAGGTTTTGATTAGAAAAGAATGGAAGCGATCATTAAGAGGAGAGTTGAAGGATTCTGAGGATTTTGTGGACGTGATATTATGAGTTCTAAGGATCTTGTGAGAGTCTGGATAGTGTGATTGGATGGTAAATTAAGTTTGATTTGGAGGTGTACAGAAAGAGTTAAGAGTTCCAGGAGTGAGAATGACCCCCAAAATTTGGATTCCACAAAGAGAGGCTCCAGCTCAAGGAAGAATTATGTCTAGAGTTGGTTTCTAAGGGAGTTTTTGCAGAATTTGTAATCACTTTATTCTAGAAAAAAATATTCTTAGTAGGTTTCAAGGTTCCAAAAGAATCTGAAGATAAATGCTGTTAATAGGAATGTAGAGCATACCCCCCATATATAAGAATGTTTCTTTTTGAAGTTTGGTTTAGAATTTCCACTTAGAGGAAGACATCTGCCTCCTTTTATTTTATTTATTTTTATTTTTATTATTTTTTTTTAATGTTTTATTTATTTTTAAGACAGAGACAGCCACAGCATGAGTGGGGATGGGCAGAGAGAGAGGGAGACACAGAATCTGAAGCAGGCTCCAGGCTCTGAACTGTCAGCACAGAGCCCGACGCGGGGCTCGAACTCACGGACCATGAGATCGTGACCTGAGCCGAAGTCGGACGCTTAACCGACTGAGCCACCCAGGCGCCCCGACATCTGCCTCCTTTTAGCAATGGGGCAGAGTGCCTTCACATGCTGAGCAGTGGTGGCAGAAATTAGCAATTGTGCTTTGGTTGTATTGGTAGTGGCCTTCACTCAGAGAAAAGGCTAAGCAAGGACTGGTGTGATATGGATGTGGATGTGGATGAAGAATTTCCAGGGGCAGAGTCATTGGTGTGAAGGAGAGGTAAGGATGGAGGACTGGGGACAGAAAAAAAAGGAAGGCATTCTGGAGATGGCAAAGGATGTGGTGAGGGGTAATGAACCTCAGATGAAATGAATGTGGTAGAGTGAGGAAGGTGAGCTCAAAAGAAATTACTTGTTCCTTCTTATGGCTTCTATTGGACTCTACCAGCAGCTTAAGAATTTTTGGTTACTTCACTCCTTTAGTTCCTTCTCATCTTTTCTACTTTTTCCTAATTCTTCCCCCAATTCTTCTCTTTTTTGTGGTGATGCCCTGTCACCAGACAGGTTTGTTGACTACCCCTTAGGTGATAGGTAAAATGGAGCATGGGTGGCAGTTTTCAGACATGGGGGAAAAAGAAGGAGGGGGGAGGGAAGGAAGTTCCCTACAGGCAGTGTTTTTGGGAGCCAATCATCAGTAAGTGACAAATGTAAATTGGTTTTCTGTAAGCTGGGGCAGTGAGAGGATAGATGCATATGTATTAAAATATTATAATGCATTCCTATCACTAATGATGTGAAGGGAGTTAATAGGAGTTAATATCTCTAGCTGAGTAGAAAAAAAAATGGGAGCACCTGGGTGGCTCAGTCAGTTAAGTGTCAGACTCTTGATTTCGGCTCAAGTCATGATATCACGGTTCGTGATTTTGAGCTCTGCACTGATAGTGTAGAGCCTGCTTGGGATTCTCTCTCTCTTCACCTCTCTGCCCCTACCCACCCCTCTCAGAATAAGTAAACTTAAAAACGTATGTATCCTGCTTAAACTTCTAGTAACTAATATGTTTTATGATTTCAAATTGTCTTGTAATTAAGACAATAGATAAATGAAATTATATTTGTATTTTATGAGTACATATGTGTTTTATGAGCATGTGTTAAATTTAACAATTTTGAATTTCATTCAAAGACATGCATCTCAGGCACCATTTTTGTAAGAACTAAAGTTTAACTTAAGATTTCATCTTTGGAACTGACATATCCAGAATATTTGAATTCATGGATTTTTAATTTTTCCTCCCTGATAGCAATGAAATTAAAGCATGTTATATATTATCATCGGATTGTTACTCTTTATAAATTTTGGTATTAACTGCTTACTTTTTAATTGCAAAATGTATTATAGTAAGAAAATCCCATTTTTTTGAGATGATTGAGCCCCTTCGTGGTTCTCTAAATCAGAAGTGATGAAGATTCTTTGAGAATAAGGGCCCTTTCCACTGCAATACAACACTGACTTTATTTCAAAATATCAAAGGCAAAAACGTGATTGTTATTTAATATTAAACAAAATCCGTATGTTTGCGTGAAGGGCAATTGTCGTGCAATATGGCTCTGGAGTCAGACAGACCTACACTGGAATCAGCCCATCTTCGTTCAAACTGTACGTGCTGGCCAGTTATTTCCCCTCTTCAGGCTTAGACTCCTCATAGTAAAACTAGAAGAATCATGGGACAGACCTCTTGGGATGGTTGTGAGACTCGGTAAAATGGTGCAGGTGAGTGCTTAGCAAATTTCTGGGAAATAATTAGTACTCAACAAATACTACTGCTAATGGTTTAAAAAGAAAAAAAAGAAAAAGAAGAAAGAGTTGGCTATGGTTGACCAGACGGTTGTCGTCCAGGTTGCTCATTGTCACCGCCGTTCCCTCTCTGGAGAACCGCTCTCAGCTGTACAGGCCGTGTCCCTGCCTGCCCTCCTCCCTGATGTGGGGGGAAGGCCCCCGCCAATGACTGAATGATTGACGGGAAGACTTGCCCGCTTGCCTCCTGATGTGACCAATTCTCTGTTTAGGGGAGCCAAATCAGTGGTTCATCAGCATTTGCCCAGCTCTATACAAGTGACTTCACATGCCACACATGGCAGGGACAGAATGACTCAACTTTGCAGGTAGGACTCCCACAGCTCTAAAAGGGGGTCTTACAGACACAGAGTTAGCTGCTAGGCCCATATTGAGAGTAAACATAAAATTAAAATGCAGTAATGAAAGTTTTACTAAAATTCAATTCTGAGTCTCCTAGTGGCTAAAGCAAAAAAGGAGGGACACGGTAAACCATACAAATGCATTAGTGGTAATTTTCAAAAGCACACAGTGACTCAGTGTTGTGGTCTGGCAAGATTTTGTCACATGGGTCTCCACATGGGACACGCCGAGTGGTGAGTGACAGATGTCCCTGCAGTAAATGCGATGCTGTGTTTTCTACAGTATTTTGTCACAGCATATTCACTGAGGCCTTTAAAATGAATTCCTGTTCATCTCAGGCGTGGGGGGAAGCAAGTCACTGAAGTCCAATGGCACAGTTTTGTGGGACTCTGAATTAGTTCAGAGATAACACCTGGACTCTCCAGCCTAGAGGAAGGAATATGTCCATGATGCTATTCCTTATCGCCCCACCCAACCTCTCAGCTGTGTTTGATAGAAAGTTGAACAGTAAGCAGTTATAGGTTATTTTGAGGAGGAGAGAGCATAACCCGGGGAGCAGGTTTTCTGTGTTGCTGAAAAAGTCTGTCTTAGAGGAATGGGAAGTTCATAGTGTTTTGTGAAAACTAAATGGTTGCACCAAGACTGGTACCTTTTAATTTCATTTCATTTCATTTCATTTCATTTCATTTCATTTCATTATTTTATTTTACTTTATTTTTATTTTTTGAGAGACAGAGAGAGAGAGAGAGGGAGCAAGTGTGCGAGGGGCAGAGAAAGAGAGAGAAGTGGGGCTCCCCCAAAGTGGGGCTCGTGTTCACCTGAAGCAGGGCTTCGATGTGGGACTCGAACTCACGAACCGTGAGATCGTGACCTGAGCCAAAATCAGATGCTTAACCCACTGAGCCACACAGGCACCCAAGACTGGCATTTTAAAAGAGACCTACAGGAACTGGGAAGGGAGATGGGCTAAGAGAACAGTGTCACCAGAAAGAGGACTATGCAGCCTTCTCTTGTCATGTGTTCATTTTAATCTGGCCTTCAAAAAGAATGTTCTGTAGATACTTTGCTTAGATAAACCTGATGGCTGTGCACTGTTGACTTACAAAGACTCTATTCAGTTCAAATTACGTTGGAGGGAGAACAGGTGAAATAGCAATGGGGAGTTACAGTGGATTGTATATATGCCAGTGGTGTTTTCGGGGCGGGGAACACGTCAAGCCTGTCATTGCAAAGGTAAGTTAGAGGAGAGATATTAAATATCATTTTTGCTCCTGTTCTAAACCTGTGTCTCACAAAGCCCAGGAACTGTCCTCTTTGGATAGGAACCAACAAAGCTGCAGGTTTTGGGAAAGAACGTCCTGCTCTCTTCAAAGAAATGTTCTTGGAGGGTGGCCGGGTTGTTTTCCTTTAAGATTTTCTAGAGTGAACAGATGTAACAATTTTCTATAATTTGCCTTGGTGCAGATGCTGAAAGAGAGCATTCACAATAAAATATATGCAGTATACGTAATTTCACTTGGATGTTCTGGGGTTTTAAAGTAAAAATGTGTACCTGCAAGCTGTTTTACGGTTTCTCAGTCATAATAATCTCTGTTACACAGAAGGCTACAACTGCAACCCCTCCTTCACGTGCAGGAGTTCCAAAAATATCTTGATAATTTTGCGTATTCGGCAAGGCACGGTGTTCTCCCTGGGCTGGCTTGGGAGCGGTGCTAAACGTGTTCAATTTCTCTTTGCGAGGAATTTATCAAGTAACCACATCCACAGGGAGGATGGTGGATAGTCTTCGAAAGGAGCCCCAACTAGAATGGGTCTCAAGTAAGAAATGCTGCAAGAGACCTTGAGCTGTGAAGTTCACTTCAGTTCGGACTGCACATGACGCTTATCTACTGAAACTGCGTTATTACACTGATAAAACGGGAGGAAAGTGGTGGAGAAGGTGGTGAGAATTCTTAATAGCTGCAGCTTGCTACCTGCCTCTGGGGAGTCTGTGCTTATGTTTGTGACGTTCCTCAGGGGACGGATAAGGAGAGGGGCCGGGGCGTCACTGCAAAGCCAAATCCCCAGACGGTCCATGAGCGAATGCTCCACTGCGCGCGTCCTCTGCCAGCTCAACGGTTGACCCTCCCTCCAATCGTCAGCCCAATTTACCGACTGCTTCGTGTGTCCCTGCGCACAGAAGTGCATTTCCCACAGTAATCACAAAACAGGCTGCCACCAGTGCCTTCCACGACGCACATGCTCGTTGCGCACCTACTATTGAGCAGTTCAATAGTTACCATTGGGGTTCCATTGGTCCTCTCCACCCAGCACAAACAAGAAGTTTTCTACCTCCACAACGCAGTGGTGGGCGCTGTTGTACGGCATAACTGGAATGGAGGGGGGAGAAAAGAAAAGACACATGAAATTCTCCACCTTAGGACTTGAGACCTTGGCTCACTAGTTATTTGCTTCCACCAAAGGGTGTCAAATGTGAGAGTAAGTCGGAAGGAAGAAGACAGCAGCAGCCACAGAGCGGGACACCCGCCGGTCTCCAGTGGTTCAGCCGTGTGTTCACAGCAATTTCAAACCCAGCCCCTTTTGATTAATTTTACATAATGTTATTCCACAAATTAGTCAAGAACAACCTGTCTTGCGGCTTTCGAGTCTTAAGTTGTCCTCACCTGCCCGATGATGGGGATCGCATTCTAAAGCAATGACTGATAGTCCCAAATGGTCAGGGCTGGGGGTTACTTCTTGGAAGAAATAACCCTGCACGCGCTTGGAGCCGTTAAGATGCTCTGCCCAAACTTGGTTTGCTGGCAATCTTTCCATAAACAGACTCAGGGTGCTTGGTAGCTTTCTATTCCACAGCAATGAGCAAGCTGAATTTCCATACAGTTTTAAGTTTTTAAATTAAGGTCCTGCTGATTTAATGCCTTCTCCAAATGTATACGCTTAATTTCCTGTACAATGTCATTAGCAGCACAATCACACATTTTCTATCTATCTGCTTAGGAGCTCTTCTGTAACGAAGATAAAAACTGTCAGGAACATCACAAATATCCATCCGTTCCCCTGGTCTCACCCTTCGCCCTGCCCCAATGTGGTTGGTGTCAGGAGGGGGGTGTTATTCAGAAACCCACCAAAGCCCCGGTTGCTCTGTGTTTGTTCTCATTTACATTTTCTTTTGGGAGACACACACAGTATGAATAGGACAGCCCTGTCACCCCATGTGCTGTGCAGTGTTGGTGGCTGCTATTGTAATATCATATGGCAAATGTAAACTCGAGCAGAATTAGTTATCACATCACATGCAGTGGTTTGGACCCAGTGACACCCAGTAGGAAAAATGATGTCCTTGTTCGGCTCATCATATGGGCACCTTAAATCTAGGTGAGGACAAATGGGGAGGTGATGTGCATGTTCAGGCAGAGAACTTATTGCTTGACACGGATCAACAGAGCACTTAAGAAACCAGTGCAGTGGGAAATCAATATGAGTCAGGGCCAGCTCTTCCTCTGTGCTCTTTTGCCAATGCCGAAAGAGACAGAGCCTATCCTAGACCCAACTTATTTGGGATGATATATGTCTCTCATTTCATTTTGTGTTTATCATCTTTTCTTTTTCTCAGAATGCACTTATGCTGGCTAACATATGTAAATAAAATTAACAAGGGACAGGCACAGCTTCGAAATCTATAACACAGCTTCGGAAAGAGCGAATCAGATCATTTAAGCTTCTTACTAAAGGATTTAAGGTGTTTGGGCTGTTTTATGAGTTATTTATTTTTTACTGTGCGTATTCATTGTTTTTAAACTTATATTTCTAATGCTAGAGGCCTTGGTATGGAAACCCCTGAATTCTGGGACAATGTAGAAATTGGATGTGCTATGGATTTGTGCGGTCTATTAATTAGGTCATTGACGTAGGGAGTCATCTTGGGGATGCCCTTTTGCCCCTCAACCCTCAGTTATCTCTTTGGAAAATGCTTTTAACCACATAGCTCTGCAGAGATACCATACAGTTTCTCAGAATCTACTCGGACAGAATATATGTTGAGTTCACTGACCAACTAAAATCAAATACATTTTGAACACCTTTTTTTTTTTTTTTTTAAACTAAACATCATTGTTTGGATTATGATGCTGGTTCCAGAATAGCAAATAGCAAACTATGCTGCTCATATATGATGTATATTGTGTATATTGTGAACAGTCTGGTGCCACTCCAGTTCACCATCATGTCAGCTGGGCAGTGTAAACTCACAGCATGGGTTATCATCTGCATGTGTCTATTCACATGGGACCTGAGGATAGGAATAGGGCCATTGACTATAACCAATGACTTTATGACTGCCACTCTTTCAATATTTAAATTTTTGGTCAGTTCAAGCCCTAAATCTTATAAAAATGAAAAACTGCATTATCATCTGTTTAACCAGAAGTCCTGCTTGATAATGAAGCACAATCTCTGAAAATATAACAACACTTGTGTTTTGTTCTTGCCATTTATTTGCTCCCATGCAGGCAAGCAGAAATTAAGTGAAGGAAATAATACATGATTTATTCTTAAGCCTCTTTCTCATTTGATTACCCCTATTGTTATGCTTTATGCAAACAAATGAAACTATTGCACTAAACTAACTATTGGAACCTTCAAAATAAGAGAGAAGGTCTTTGCAGTCCTAATATAAAGGCTGTTGAAGGCATCCTCATTTTTTACTCTTGTTTTTAAACCTTGTATGCTGTATTTCTTGGCTGCGTATTTTAGTACTCTCGTTCCTGAATTATTGTCTTTTCTAAATTATTACCGTGAATCGAGGCTATAAATACACACAAATAACTCTTTGAAATTATTCTGAATGTGAAACGTTCCAAATTTATTAGAAAAAATCTATATTAAATCAATGTTTGAGTTTTGTAAAAGACCTCATTTGACTTCGGATTAAACCTGAAGGAAAGCAAAATAAATAGGGCAGTAAGCATGAGCAAACATCTGTTTAAAATGGCGCTGGTACTGCACGTATTTGATTACTTTTTGAATAACAAGGGATACATGCATGACCCTTTCCAGATTTCTCGAGAGGTGGACACCAGCCTCGCCCTCACAAGCAGGAATTGGAGGAGAAGTTTGTACTCATGTTCATATACAGCCCAGTGCGAGTTTTTAGCGTGTCAGTCAGTGAGTTAGAGGGAAAGGGTAAAGAGAAGCTAATCAGGATGAAATGAGATTAAAGGCTGTCTAATTTTACAGCAACTGTGATCCATCAGCCACTGTGAAAGTGACAGTGGAAATGAATGATGGAGACAGACAGGTGGGGCTGTACATTTCACTGATTTATCCTCAAATGCACTGGGCCTTATTTTATTGAGTGAACATGACCGCATTTATCATGACTGTCATCTAAACCCACTTCCCTCCATTTAAAAAGGTCACTTTACTCGGAGGGAGTAGGAGAGAGGCACTTTCAAATCAAATTTAAAATCTCATAACACGTGTTTATAAGGCCCTTTGTGAGAATTCTAAACTTTATTAAACAAACTCGAAATGCCAGAAGGAAAAGGAAGGAAAAAAAGTCAGAAAACTGAAAAAGAAGAAACCTTTGGTCACCTGAAGGGATACGTTCATTTAGTCTCTAAATTGGAAGCAATTTGTATCATTTTCCCCTTTCCCGCTCCAAACACGTGATACTCTATTCTAGTCTGGGGAGTTAAATAAAACATTTACATTTAGTATTTTTAATTAAGAAAGTAGGAAGCAGGTAGTACTATAAAATTAACTTGGAGAGGATATTAAGTCACAGTATTTACTCTGCAGAATGATTAATCATCACCCACACAGTAGATGTTAGCAATTGTTACAAGCTGTCACAATTTACTTATGTACCTGTTAATTGTTTCCCCATAATTTTAAGGCCATAAAAAAAAAATCTCAGTTACACAGATTCTTTTACCCTTCCCTGTACCAGTGCAATAAAATGTCCTGGAGTGTTATGTACAGAGTTGGTCTTCGTGGATATGAAAATGGAGAGTCAAACCCTCAGAGTATTTCGTGTTACCTTTCATAATACTAACCACCATTTACCAAACATTTACCATGTGCCAGGCATGGTTCAGGTGCTATAGATATAGATAAAGAAATGAAATATGTCATGATATTCATGTATAGTTACCTATATTGTATCTCCGAAAATGTAACACTTGTGTTTTGTTTTTGCCATTCCCTTGTGTCCACTCAGGCAAGCAGAAATTAGGTAAATGAAATAATATCTGATATTATAATGCATGATAAAATATAATGCCTGATAAAATGTACCAATATTTTATTTACTGATATCTTTGATTTAATAAAACTAACTCCAAGGGAGGTATTACTCATTCACTTTATGAAAAATACTGAGGCCTTGAGAGGTTAAGTCACTTGTTGAAGGTCATACTCAGCTAATGAACAGCACAGAGAGAATCCAAACACAGGGATAACTGGATCCCAACCCACGTTCTTGTCCATTTCACTCTACTGATTTTCAATAGGTATGTTCATCCAACCAGCAAGTAATTACTGAGTACCTGCGTGTTCAATGATGGTGTTCCTGAAATTTCTGCATAATTTTTTGCATTGAATCATGTCTTAAAAGTTTATTATTTTCATATTGGAAGGAACCCTTAATTAGAGCAAGTGGATACTCCTACAAAATTTTCTTTTTATAAATCCAGATATTCAAATAGTTGGTTTTCTTAAAATAAGATATCGTTGTTTCATAAAGCCAGGAAAACACTGAACAAGTTAGCCAGTTAAGGATTGGTAGAGTCTACTGGCAGAGAGCTTTCATTTTTTTAAAAAACAATGAGGTCATAGTTTAACCCTGTAAGCAGGCACACAGGCCCTTTTCCTGACATGCAAAACATGTAGGGGGCTTGTATTTATGAAGGTCTTATTCTGTTAAGAGATCCACACTACTCTGTTTTCTCACATATATGTCAAAGCAATATATATCTCTTCCAGCAGAAAGTATAGGTATCATTCTTAACCACAGATGGTCATGAACATCCAAAGAAGAGATTGCACATGGCTAAGCCAAGTTTAAAGGATTGCTAAATAAATAGTTACTGAATGCTTATCATTTTGCTGTAACATTTATGGGGGCCTTGGTTTTCTGTTGGCCTCAAAAATATAGACTTGCAAAACTGTCAACTATGACATACTTCTTAGGTAAAAAAAAAATTAATGCCCATGGTAAAAATACAATCTTATAAAAAGTAAAGATATGCAGGACCAGTAAGTTTTCCTCCTATGCCTGTGCTTCCGGTTTTCAGTTCCTACCCAGAGAGACTATCACCATTACTATGTTCTTGGATTTTCCTTTCAGAGAGTTTATATAGATAGGAGTCATTTCCTTTAATACAATGGACATACTGTTTAGTACCCTTCTTTTTGCACTCAAGAATGCATTCACTTACTCTTTCTCTGCCAATCAAATATTTGTCCAGCTGCTACTCTATGCCAGGCAATGTCCTACCTGCTGGGGTGGTCGTAGCGGAAAACAGCATCAAGGAACATGCTAGTCAGGGGAAGCACATAGTGAACAAGTACACAAATAAACAGACACTTTTGTTTCAAATGATAGGTGCAATGAAGACAAGTAACGCAGGGTCAGAAGAGAGAGAGTGACAGGGTGGGGGGATGGTGATAGTGGTTAAGGAAGGCCTTTGTGAGGAGACTTTTGACTCATCTCAAACTGCCTGAGGAGAGCCAGGAAACCATGCAGGGTAAAGGTGCAGGAATAACAAACACAAAGGCCTTGAGGCATGGGCGTGGAATGATTCCAGAACACAAGACCAGATCAGAGAGGCATTCAGTAACTATTTATTTAGCAATCCTATAAACTTGGTTTAGCCTTATGGTATCTCTTCTTTGGATGTTCATGAAAATCTGTGGTTGAGAATGATACCTACTTTGTACTGGAAGAGATAGATATTGCTTTGACATATATGTGAGAAAACAGAGTAGTGTGGATCTCTTAACAGATCAGACCAAGATGAGGTCTAGGTGGGAGACCAAGGGCAGGCCAGGTGCAAGGATGCAGGCCTCCTCTGAAGAGAATACTTGGGTTGTCCACCACTGGATTCTTTTTTTTTTTTTTTTAATGGCCGCACAGTGTTCCGTTTGATGGGGATCCTATAATGTATTCCATTCTTAATTCATTCACCAAGCATTTATTCAACATTCATTATGTGCAGACACTTTTCTGGTTGCTGATAATGCAGCAGGGAACTAAGCTCGCATAGAGCTTACATTACAGGGGAAAGAAGTATGTAAACAAATACATAATGAACAGGAACACGGCCAAATGAAAATAGATGACATCAGGAGAAAGAAAATGGGATGATGTGTTACAGAAGGAGTGCCTGGTTATTGTTCCACCCGGGGTGGCTGGGGAATGGCATTTAAGATAGAGTATGAAGGGTGACAGGGAGGTGCCACTCTAAAACAAGGGCCAGGAGTCCATGCAGAGACCCCGAAGCACAAATGAGCTGGATGTGCCTGAGAGGCCCACGGAAGCCTCTGTGTCTGGAACTCTGAGGTTATGGGATGGAGTCAGGAGGCAGGCAGAGGCTGGGTAGATAGGTCTTCATAGGCCAAGGTAAGTGGTGTGGATTTCATTCTTAGCATGATGGAAAGGCATTGGGGGGTGGGGGCGGTTTAAGCAGCTGAATGACATAATCTGGTGTATGTTTATAAACATTACTCTGGCTCCTGTAGATATGGGAGTGAAAGAGGGGAAAGAGGGAGACTGGGTAGGGCACCCTGTCTGTCACTGGGGTGAGAGATGACAGACACCTGATTGGGAAGCAGTGCTAGGGATGGAGAGAAGGGACATGTATTGAAGGGTTTTGCTCCAATGGTGCCCTGCTATGTCCTTGTAGGACACAGCATGCATACACAGGAGTTCATCTGTAGGATTGATTTTCTTCCATGGAAATTTCTGGGCCAAACTATGGCTGCATTTTAGATTTTGTTGGATATTGTTACACTGTACCCTTTTTACATTTGTATCTTTGCCAATATGGTAGGTGAACAATTGATACCAAGTTAAAATGTAAATATGTACATATTTCATTATGCTAGAGGTTGAACATCTTTTCATAAATTTAAAATCTGTTTTTCATATATTATTTTTTCTGTTGAGTTTTCCATTTCATGATATCAGAATTTATGTTACTTATAATTATGTGATTTGTGTTTTTGATGTGTTCTTTTCTATGGAGCTATCTAGACTGGCAAAATAAATGATATTCTGGAAGGATGATGTTGCTAGAATATATATTTGTAAAATATTTATTCCTTGAAGCAAATTCAAATAGCAATTACATGCTGTTGAAAACAAATACAACATAAAAGAAAGACGCCCCACTTTAATAATATTGAATGAATATTCCTTCCTTGCCATAGGATTATATAGGAATTTTTAAAAACAATTTCTTCAACTTTATCATAAATGGAATTGGGAAACATAAATAATTTAAAAACTTATTAGTTTAATCCTACCCTCTGTGAAGACTTAGCAACTTGGCCAATGACTCCCTGGTGACAGAGACAGATACATAATAAAACATCTTGGATGAAGCAGGTGTTTGATAGATACTATTGAATAAATAATCCACATAAAAGGCTCTATTACTTTTTTTTATGTCCTATTTGGACTGTTCTATTTCTGTAAACTACCAACAGTAGTTTGTGAATTTGGGGAACACTTGATCACTGTGGACAACTAATCTGGAAAATTAAGCCCCGTAAGAAGTCTACATGGTCTGAGTTCAGTGGTGAGTGGGTCGATGCTCTGAATTAACCCAAAGGTTACCAACACTTTCTCCCTCATCCCCAACTTGTTCTGCACACCCTGAGCCAGGATCCCATAGTCCCATAGGAAACAAAATTATTGGAGTGAGTTATTTATATTTATATATTTTTTTTTTCTGAAAAAAGTACATGTGTATTAGGTTTTGGAAGTTGTGCAGGAACCAAGAGAGGCTGTTTTCAGTTCAAAATTATAGCTCAGGTAAGAGTTTTCCTGACAGTGAGCATTGCTTTGTTACTTCCCGTACCTTGCAACGATGGTGCTAAACGCATGCCTTTATTGTACACTTGACAAGTCATGACACAGTATATTAAAACTGCCTGTCTTTTGTTTGTTACCACTAAAGGATCTGTGAGCAACTTGAGGCCAGACTGTGTCATCTTTATAGCTTTATGCCCAATACATAGTACCCAGGCATTGCCATAGCTTTTATACCTAATACATTAATTAGAAATGCTGGTTAATCAATAAATGTTAGCAGCATGAATGAATGGATGCTAACTAAAGGAGATGGTGAAATTTACTTCTTTGGTGGATGTGAAAAATGTGAGTCCCAGAAGATGTGGAGGAGAGAGGGGTTGAAGGAAGAAAGGGAAGAGAGAGAGGAAGAGGTGCCTTAGATGACTTTTGGAAGAGATGTCACCCTATAAGCAATACTTATGTTTTACACAAAGAAGGTTTGTAAGTTCCTCAAAAACTGTGACATACTTCTTTAGGAGCTATCATAGATTTAATTGTGCCAAGGTCAAAGGTTTTCAATAAATCCTTGTTGATTTACGGTTTTAGTTCTGAGCTCTGGGGACACACTAACAACCAGCTTAAAATAAGACTTCTATTATCTATTTAAGCAAAACTGACTTTCAAAGCCTTATTTTTATTTTAATTAGAATATTTTCACTAATTTGTTCCTAAATCATGACTGTGTTTTACCATATCAACTATTCAATTTTGGATACTTCCTGGCATGTTAGTTAGAAATTAAATGTAGTTTGATTTTCTCCTTTTGGAAAATAAAAATATCTTTGGGAATAAAAGTTGCAATCTCTTCCAATAGTTTTGTGGGTTTTTTTTTTTCTGCTTTATAAAGTATCGTGTTTTCAGGGACAGGTTGATGAAACATGTGTGTGCCTTGATGTTTACCCCTTCCTATGAGCCAATGCAATGGTTTCCTGATATTATCTTTCGGGGGGGGGGGGGGGCGGGGAGTGAGAAATTGCATTTTTCATTCTACACCTAAAAAGTCTCACTAAAAAATTAGTAAGCTCTTTAAATGAATTAAAGTAGCAGAGCACCACATATTATTTCAAGCTGTGAAAATAAGACCTTTGATGAAAATCAAGGGAGCCGCAACTAATTACTTTGGACAGTATGACAATAGGGTAGCAAATATGATTGTCAAATAATTTGAAGTCTTTTAGATGATGGCCCCCTTGTCCCAAATTACTGAGGGCAGGAGGAAGGGAATGGGTGTGGTCCGTATGATGAGGATTTACAAAGAAGAGTGTTTTTGGTGTAGATCACATAAACTCAATATTGGAAAGTGAGCACTAGTGGTTCGCATTAAAACCCATGAGATATCAAGATCACTTGTCGATCAACTATTTTTTCGTTGATTTGATTCAAAAACATGTATTAAAGAACTAATAGTCATTGTGCTAAACTCTGGGACGCCATTCCTGTATTCCAGATCTCACAGTGTAAGAGAACATATGAACAGGGAAACAGGACACACGGTGCTCTTGGAGAAGAGCAATAGAAGTTCCAGGGAGGAAATGACTAAAACTTCAGGGAGAAAGAGAGGCTTAAGCTAAATCATAAGGCTAAAAATGCATTTTCCAAGTTGTCACAGCAGCCAAAGTCATTGTCAGAAAAAGGAAGATCGATTCAAGACATATTTATTGAGCTCTTCCCATGTGCCAGAACCTGGACTAGACACCGGTGACGTTATTTTTATTTTTGTTAGAGTATTTTATAAAAACTGATTATTAAAATTAGATCAATTTCCAAATTGAGGAAACGTGTTTGGGGAATGTGGGAACAAATAAAAGGGATGGGCCATTATCTGTGCTGTCTTTTTAGGCAGCTGTCCTATGGCCCAACTCAGATTCCCTCTGCAGCACTCTCTCCTTAGACAACCGGCAGTAATGGTCTCTGCTCTAATTAAGTCTCTCCCAACATTTGCAGTCACCTGCTAGTTCCAGAAGCAGTTGGTAGGATTATCAGAACAGCCAACAATACTTTTGTTTCTTGCAGACCATCCTTCACTGCATTTGCTCTTGTGTTATTATGCTATTGCACTTATTTGACTTCAAAGGAAATTTCACTGCAAGGATTCAGAAGGATTTGCTATACATTCCTTCCATGGCCATTTCATGGTGTGTGTCTGTGTACATTCATACCAGGTTGTGTGTGTCAAATCTGGGAAATACTAGGGCAGTTGAGCCTAGCAGTGACAATTACACAAAGTCAATAGCCTATGACACACAAAAGAAATTAAAGTGCAGCCCATGGTCTTAGGAGATGAGCCCAAGTTGGGTGGTATTTGCCATGGAAAGGCACCTAGAACTGTCTTGAGAAAGTTCTGAAATCTGTATTTCTGGGGAAAAGTGGAGAATTGTAACAGTGTGGATCTAAAGAGAGAGACCGGTAGGGAAAAACTATGAATACTGAAGTTGCCTTTTCACCTTTTTTTGGCACCATTTTTTACTGGCAAAACTAGACAGTCATTGGATGCTAAGTGATATTTACTTATAAATATATTTATGAATGTGCATGAATATTTGGCACTTTTCCTGTCTTGGAATTTAGGCTGATACCCTAAGGCTGAAGCTAATCTAAAGATATATTCCAGGCCATCTATGCAGGACTAAACTTGTTCTGTCTGGTTACATGTGTATATACACACACACACATGCACACAGACACACACATGCACACTTGGACACCCCTATTTAGCCTGCATGTACAATGAAGTGGAAGACTGTTAGCAAGTGGGGAGTTTTCCTTGAGAGAATGTTGTGGGAATTTGTGGGAACCTTGGACATTTTCCATCTGCAGGAGAACAGAATACTCCTTCCTCCCACCTCCACCCCAAACACAAATCAAAGACTGGTGGAAGATTCTTGGGCCAGATGTTTCTTTGTCTCTTGGGGTTTGGCAGGCACAAGGAGAAGTCTGAAGGCAAGAAGCTGGTAGGAGCCATCTGGGATGGGAATGTGGAGGGAGAGAGCTGGGTCAGAAGGGGCCTGCATTTGTGGATTTGGTGGGGCAACAGTACCTACTACCTGCCTGCGCACTGAGCTGGTGCTTGGGAAGCTTGCTTGGCTAAAATTGCCATGCAAGGATCCAAGAATATTAATTTCCAGGTCAAGGTGACCCTAATAGAAGCTGTGTGGTGGACAGCTCATGGTATAGTGGAAAGTCTTCAGAAAGAGGTTTATAACAGAACCCATAAAGACAGCTCATCAAAAACAAAGTCAGCTTAAAGCATTTGTCTCCTGAAAGCCAAGTTCTAAAAACACTAGGCAAATAAGAGCTTTTCTCCCTGTGCCTTCCCCTCTGCCAGATCTATTCCTGGTAGAACCAGGTTACTCAGGATGGCCGAGTTTTCCTCCAGGGCTGGTCAGCCTTTCTCACCCTCATGGCAACGCTGGTACAGGAAAGGGCTAACCCAGCAGGCCTGAGACTGCTACCCATAGAAAAGCCTGGCCTTTCTTAGAAAAGTTGACCTTTGGCTGATATCAGGGAATTTAGATTTTAGAGTTGTTCCCACTACCTTAACTAAGAGTGGCTATTTGTGCCCAAATTGAAAAACAAAGTGGTTTATCCTTAACACCTGCCTTTTTTCTGGGAGTATGGAATTTTGGACGTCTAGCTGACCAGCACTGAGTCTCTAATGAGCTTCACTGGTAGACAACATTTCACCGTATTACTGTAATTGGATGCTGGAGGAAATAAGTGTGTCCAGGGGGACTCTACTGGGAGAGGACTCTTGGAAGCTTGCACCTGGTTTCCTCCAGACTTTGCCACGTGCACCTTTTTCCTTTGCTGGTTTTGCTTTATATGTTTTCACTGTAATAAATCCCAGCTGTGGGTACAACTATATGCTGACCCTGTTAGTTCTTCTAGTGAATCACTGAACCCAGTGTATTGAAATCTCTAATACAATAGGAGACACAGAATCTTCAAGTGTATTTAATGAATAAGGTTTTGATTTAACATCCGGTATAACTGAGGAGGCTTTAAGAATGTCTTGGGGCGCCTGGGTGGCTCAGTCGGTTGAGTGTCCGACTTCAGCTCAGGTCATGATCTCATGGTTCGTGAGTTCGAGCCCCGCGTTGGGCTCTGTACTGCCAGCTCGGAGCCTGGAGCCTGCTTCGGATTCTGTGTCTCCCTCTCTCTCTGACCCTCCCCCGTTCATGCTCTGTCTCTCTCTCTCTCAAAAATAAATAAACATTCAAAAAAAAAAAAAAAAAAAGAATGTCCCGAGGTTGAAGCCCCAGGGAGGGGTGTGACATCCAACAGAGAGGTTTTGAAAAATCAGTGGTTGGGAAAAATCAAGTTGCTTTTAGTGAAGTTCTTTCAATAAACTGATTACGGATGCATATGTTTATGACAAGACTGCTTCTGGACTTCTGAGGAACCCTCTTGGCTGGAGAGTCATGGGTTCCATATTTCCTCTGGTTGGAATCAATGTGTAAATCTCTCCTGAGGATCTACTAGTGGCCAAGTCTGTCCTGTCAGAGGTGCTAGAGGATTTGTCAAATTGACACTGCATAGACATATTTGAGACCACTTGGAAGGAATAATGCAGTGGTGAAGGAGCTTTATGTCAAAGAAATCTGAAGAGGGAAGAAGTCCCTGAGCCTCGGCTTAGGTGGTGATGTGCTTCTGCCTTCCATGTCTCTCTAGCCATCACTTCCTTCTACATCTTCACAGGGTGCCTTTCATATCTTAAAAAAAAATCCAGAAATGGGGCACCTGGGTGGCTTGGTTGGGTAAGCATTTGACTCTTTTTTTTTTTTTTTAATTTTTTTTTTCAACGTTTTTTATTTATTTTTGGGACAGAGAGAGACAGAGCATGAACGGGGGAGGGGCAGAGAGAGAGGGAGACACAGAATCGGAAACAGGCTCCAAGCTCCGAGCCATCAGCCCAGAGCCTGACGCGGGGCTCGAACTCACGGACGGCGAGATCGTGACCTGGCTGAAGTCGGACGCTTAACCGACTGCGCCACCCAGGCGCCCCAGCATTTGACTCTTGATTTTGGCTCAGATCATAATCTCATGGTTTGTGAGTTTGAGCCCCATGTCGGGCTCCTTGCTGACAGCCTGGAGCCTGCTTGGGATTCTCTCTCTCCCTCTCTCTCTCTCTTTCTCCATCCCTCCCCTACTTACACGTATGCGTGCATGTGTGCTCTCTCCCACGATAAATAAACTTAAAAAAAAAAGAAAAAAACCAGAAAATGCAAACTTCTTTCATCCTGCTGGCCCTTCCAGCTCTCCTTAGAGCAACCCAACTCCCTGGACCACAAAGCTGGTGAATGAACACAGTGAATGATTGGTCCCATGTTGGTCCCACGACTCAGCCAGTCCCTTCAGAGGGGTTTTCGAACTGGAGCTGACAAGAGGAAACCTTTTCTTACTGACCACGGATCCTGGAGCTGCTTGTGGCAACAGAGAAGCAGTTCTGAACAAACGAGCTTGTGCAGTGAGGAGAAAAGAGACTTACAGAGAAAGAATCCTGATAAGATGTCAAAGTTTTGTTTCTGAGTCGTGTGTAAGGCCATGTGCTGCCCTGCCCTCCTGGTGATGTGGACCCATGTGGTCTCTTTCCCCTGGGCTTTTCCAGTATCCTCCTGCCTCCCTGCTTTTGCTGTTGTTCCTTTTTGGCTTAGTCTTTCCAGAACACTCACAATTATCCTTCCATCTGAGTCAAGTCAGATGATGACACTCATTTCTATTCGGTCTTTTCTTTACATCTTGTCACCCTTAGAATAAACGTTCAAGTTTTCAGAATGGCCTACAAGGACCATATGGCCTGGCTGCTGGCCACCTTCCTAACCTTCTTTTCTCTCACTCTCCCCTCCCAGGGGTGCTCCAGCCATACTGGCTTCTATGTGGTCTCCCCACCCCCACAAACACGTTCCTGTTTGAGGGCCTTTGCACTCTGTTCTCTCTGCCTCTATGTTCTTCCTTTGTGTATTCTCATGGCTCGCTCTGTCACTTTATTCAGGTGACTGCTAGAAAGAAAGACCTTCCCTGACAATCCCATTACAAAAGGACTCCCTTGCTGTTCACCACTTCTTTACCCCGCTGTAATGATCCTGATAGCACTCGATAATGCCTACCGCGATATAGGTTTTTTGTTTGTTTATAAACCATTTCTATACTAACAAGTAGGCCTTATACTAATATACTAGCTGCATGCTGCATGACTGTCATACTCATCACCAAATCCCCTATGCCTAGAACAATGTCTGGCACATTGTAGGCACCCGGTAAATATTTGTTGATGATGAAATAGTTTAAGTTATGTTGAACTGTATTTCTGTGACTCACAACCAATACTTCTAAATTTCAGATGGAGAATGTAAAGCAATATGGTTAAGGTGAAATAGTAATTCAATAAGCATGTGGCTTTAGCTACTAGGTTCAGTAGTGGAGACTTATGTGCAATTTACGTCTTAAAAGGGAAGATGGTACATTGTCACGGAGATCTAGGTTTTATCTCATTTAACCGTGTGAGCTTAGGTGGCTTGATTTCTCCATCAGTAAGATGTAGATTATAATATCTACCTCAAAGGGCTATGGTAAGGATTCAATTAAGTTGGATAACTTACGTAAAGCACCAGGCTCATTATCAACAAGCTATAAAAGTTAGTTCTTTTATTGTCCCCTTTCCACTACCAAGTATTTGTACATTGTTTAATTTTACAAAAGACAAAGCATTTCCAGACAAGCAAAATTCCATTACTTGTGATATTAGCTACCTAATAAAAGTATGGACTTGTTAAAGCATAGATTTGATATAGAATTGACTTAAAATGTAGTTTTGACATATGGGAGTCAGAATGTGTGGTTCCCAGAAGACCACATCTGGATATGTGGATAGGATGAAGTGGTCCAGGTCTCCACATTTTCAAGAGTCATATCGGTGGTGCTTACAGTGGTTTAAACTAACTTCCTAAAAACACACAGTGCATGAGGGTAAGAGATTTCAGTTAGTTTTTACTTAACATGTATCACACACCTACTATGTGCTGTGTGTGAAACAGAGAAGAACATGAGCACAGACCCTGATCACACCCATCAGAGGAAAAATTTACACACATATGTACATTTAGTGCAAAGCAGACTATAGTTAATGATATGACAGAGGTCCAAAATTCAGGGAAAGACAAGACAAATGAAGAGTAATTATTTTAGTTGTCCTGGGAAATTATTTCAGTTGTCCTGGAAAATCCACGCAGGTGGACGTGTATTGGTTCTGTGCAGGAAGAATGGGAAATGAACCGGTGCAGAGGGGCTCAAGGAATTCCAGTCAATGCCATCTGTGTGCAGAGAGGCATGGTGGCTGGGGAACCGTTAGGCAGTTTTGTGTGGCTAGAGTGTAAAGTTTGAGCAGCAGTGGGATGTCAAGTTGAAAACTTAGCAAGAGACAAGGTCATAGAGTTCCTCAAATACCAAAGAGTCTACCACTCTTACCAGGGAAGCACGGAAGGTTTAGGGAGGGGAGTAAAGCCTGAAGTGTGTGAACAGGTAATAGATCCTCTCTTTCAATCTTGCTAACATCCTTGCCTCACTTGGGTATATATCTGCTAAAATAAAAACAGCCATCATCTTAAAGCTCATAAATCCAACGAAAGAGAGAAGGTTCTATAGGGGAAAAAACATGAAGAGTAGGAACACTTTCAAGTGTCTACCCAAGGAAAAGTAAAACATAACCACGTGTAAAGGCTAAGAGGCAAAGCGAGACATCAAAAGAAAAAAAGAAAGACCACTAACGATATAAGCATTATTTGTGGAGAAAGATGGGGCAAGAAAATTTTTACACAATCCAGGAGAAGAAGAGAGGAAATAGTTCTAATAATTAAGAAACTAGGCATAACGGTAAGCAAGGTTGTCATTCAAACACTACTTCCAAATTGGATTTGCATTATCTTTCCCCTCATGTTGATACAATAGGGAGTAATATTACATCTACCCTACAGAATGATGACTGCTTTGTGCATTGTGACCCAACAAAGTTTGAATCACTATTTAGCTCTGACTCTTCACTAAAATAGCTAATGAATTGTCCTCTTTCCTCAGAAGGAATATCTCAGCATCAAAGATTAATAGAAAGGCTAAATCCATTAAGCCCACCTCCTTCTCACTGTCCTTTGGAGCCCGTACCCCTCATGTCTGCACCTCCCCCCTGACTCAGCTTAGACTTCATTGCTCATCTCCATAGTCATTTTCTGGCTTATGTACTCAACTCTCTTGTTCATACTTGCGGTGCCAAACCAGATCTTGGTTATGTCCAGCCCTATGTCAACACCCACACAACTGAATGTGACTGGAGATATTTATACCACCACGTGAACAGTCCTCATTTTATTAATTAATTTATTTTTTTCTTTGCTTAATTCACCCTTCATCTTAGAAACTTAAAAAAGATATACAGGAAGGGTATGTAAAAGGAGAGGCCTCCTTTCCCCTTCCCCCAACCCTCCCTCTCCAGGGGTGGTATCCAGACCAGCCCTCCCACCATCCATTTTCAAACTTATACATAAATAAGAGGCCAGGTTTGGGTTTGTTTCTTTTAGTAACCAAAACCATGCTATATATATTGTTCTTCAATGTGCTTGTTGAAGATGTTCCCAACCCAGCACACTCCTTTTTTTTTTTTTTTACTTTTTTTAATGTTTATTTATTTAGAGAGAGAGAGTGTATGAGCAAGGGTGAAGCAGAGAGAGAAAGGAACAGAGAGAGTTAGAGAGAGAGAGAATCCCAAGCAGGCTCCTTGCTGTCAGCACAGAGCCCGACTTGGGGCTTGATCTCATGAACTGTGAGATCATGACCTGAGCCGAAATCAGGAGTCAGATGCCTAACCCACTGGGCCACCCAGGCGCCCTTCCCAACCCAACACACTCCTTTCATCCATTACATGTTCCCCAAAATTTGTGTCACCATTTGGGTTGCTTCACTCTGTGGTTTAAATTATCCCCACTTTTCTGCACACATTTAAGTACAGGGGCTGGAATCTGAGGGAGAGTCTCAGTTTGAGTCTCTGTTGATCTGAGGTGAAGGCATGTTGACTTGGCGTTAAGTAGGTGGCAGGCAGTGCACGCTGACTTGGGCAGGAGGGTGGCTGGACTGTAGATTTGGGACCGATAGGCTGATGGCACCATGTGTGACAGGGAAGTGGCTGGTTTTGCTCTGGGTTTAGAACCGGCCTTATTTTATATATATATAGATATATACACACATATCTATATCTATATATATAAGTTTTTATTTAAAACATTTATATATATAAATAAAACTTGTTTATATATATAAAAGTTTTATTTAAGTTTTTATTTATTTCATGAGAGACAGAGGGAGTGAGTGGGGGAGGGGCAGAGATCGAAGGAGATAGTGAATCTCAGGCAGACTCCACACAGTCAGCATGGAGCCCTACAGGGGTGGGGGGTTCATATTCACAAATCCAAGAGTTGGATGCTTAACTGACTGAGCCACCCAGGTGCCCCAGAACAGACCTCATTTTAAATTCATGATATTGTTGCCTGAAATTCCTACCATGTTTCTCTAGACTATTCATGATCTCATTCTTTTAAGTCAAGGGTTCACAAACTATGGCCCTTGTGCCAAATCTGGCCTACAGCCTCTTATTGTAAATAAAGTTTATTGAAACACAGTCACACCCATCAGTTTATATATTGTCTATGGTGGCTTTCATGTTGCAATGGCAGAGGTGAATAGTTGTGACAGCTACCTAACGGCCTGCAGATGATAAAATATTTACTCTCTTGCCCTTTACAGAAAAAGTTTTCTGACCTCTGTCCTAAATGATGATTGCACATCGTGTTCTCTCTCCAACTCTTTAACATCTGCTCCTTGACTTGCTTTTAGCTGATAACCTTGTTTTCTATTTCGCTAAGAAAATAGAAACATTTAGAAAAGAACTCCCACAGGCTCCCAGCATCATACCTACCAAATTACCTATACACTGCCTTTGCTTTTGTTTCCTTTTGTTATTAAGGATGGATGGGCTGTCGCTGCTCCTTTCTAAAGTCAAGCCCTCTATTCGTGTAGTGAGTTCCATTCTCTCTCAACTACTCAAGGATATTTTCCCAGCAACATTATCATGTCTCATATCATCGGTCTTTTCCTGTTTATCAGATCTCTCCTAGCAGCAGAGAAACATGCTGGTAAATTGCCACCTTAAAAATTTTCCTTGGATCAGTATCCTCTTCTTCCTACCCATCCCATTTCTCTGTTTCTCTTTACATAAACAGTCCCTGAAAGAGTTGTCTTTACTCAAAGTTTCCAATTTCCCCCTTCCATGTCTACTTAAACACTTTCCAGTTAGGCTTTTAGCTTCATCATTCCCCTGAAACAGCAGTTGTTGCGTTAACATCCAGGGCTCATCTCACAAGATCGATCTGCAGCATCTGACACAGTAGATCACTGCCTCTTCCCCATGTATCCTCCTGGGAGACTATTCTCTCTGGATCCTCCTTCTACCCTCTCTGCCATTCTTTGGTCCTACTCCTTACTGCTTCCTTCTCATCTTAGTGTGTAAACGTTGGCATGCCCCAAAAGTATGCCCTTTAAATCTCCTCTCACCTCTACCCATACTCACTACCTCGGTGGTCTTCCAGCCACATGACTTTAGAGCTCCACGTGGGTATCAGATGGGCTCTCCAACGTCACACGCTCCCAAACAAATCCCTGGTTTTCCCCTCCAAACACTCTGCTTTCCAACTAAGTCAATGTCAACTCTGTCCTTCTACTTGCTCAGGTCAAAAAACTAAGTGCACATTTTTGGCTTCTTTCTCTCATATTATGTTTGATAAAATACAGTATTTATTCCCCTTGGGATTAAAAATATCCGTTTAGACTTTTTCTTTGCCTACTCACAAATAGATAAAGGTGGATCATGACATATATGCTTTTCTAATCTGCTCTTTTTCACCGTGAATATATGGTAAACTATTTTCATTTCAAAAAATATAGATCTTCATTAATAGTTTTTAATAAACTATTGGTAAATGGTAAACTAATGGTAAGCTATTGGGGGGGGGACAAATAAATTAAAATTTATTCGGGGCGCCTGGGTGGCGCAGTCGGTTAAGCGTCCGACTTCAGCCAGGTCACGATCTCGCGGTCCCGTGAGTTCGAGCCCCGCGTCGGGCTCTGGGCTGATGGCTCGGAGCCTGGAGCCTGTATCCGATTCTGTGTCTCCCTCTCTCTCTGCCCCTCCCCCGTTCATGCTCTGTCTCTCTCTGTCCCAAAAATAAATAAAAAACGTTGAAAAAAAATTTTTTTTAAAAATTAAAAAAAAAAATAAAAAAAATAAAATTTATTCAACAATCCCTGTCAAGCAGAAGTTTGAGCCCAGTTAATTGCTGTGATAAACAACACTGAAGTGACTATCTTTGAACATGAATAATTATCTCCTTAGAACAAATTTTTAGAAGTAGGACTGCTGAAATCAGGACCATTATATGTCTTTAAAAAATCTATCTTTTTAATGTAAATTACATATAAATATAAATATTTTTTCAAGGTCCCTAGGTGAGAGTGATATACCTGTATTTATTGATGAAAATTGTATAACACCATAAGCAATTGATAATTTAGTAATGCTCTTTTACTAATTACATTTGAATTGCAATTATGAATCCAATGTATGTAGATGACATCACAGATTCAGTCTACAGAGAAAAGCCTTGTGAGGTGAATTCAAGGACCCTCTGCAATGATTCCGTGGCTCTCCAGGAGTTCACAGACTGGCAACCACAGCTTTGGTTGATGATGATTTAGACACACAATTCATTTAGCATATGATCACAAATGGAACCTATTTCCTCTTTCATCCAAGTTGCTTACTTCATGCTGTAACAAAGTATTACAGGAGTAATATTAATTCCAGTACTAAGCAGGCAAGAAAAAGTTCTCATTAAAGCAGAGTAATTATAGATACATATCGGAGTAAAGTAGGATTTTAACTGTGGGCTATTTAAATTAACTTCCTAGATTGAATCTTTTTATGTGCGGTGAGGGCTTCCCCCTGGAATTCACGGCAACCACTTCGGTGTTCTTCAGGCTCTCGGAAATGCTGAAGAACTGCCTGTCAATTGCCATGGCTGCACTCACTGCTGCTTCCTGCTCAAACTCCCCTTCCTTCGACTGTTGCAATTTTGAGCGGAGCCACTAGATGGCGTACACTGTTCTTTGCTTGCCCCCCAGAAAACGCACCAAGAACTATGCTCAGATATGGGGCTCTAAGTAAGGCCAACAAAACAAAGAGGGAAACTACAACAGTAAGCTGACAATGCAGAGAAAATTCTGGCGTTCAGAGTAATCCATCTTTAAACTTCATACACCTCAGTGCTGAAGGTAATGTGGTTTATTTCCTCTTTCAGAAACTCACAAGGACAAATAGCAGTGATACTCTATGGTAATAGTATTAAAAGGGGATATTAAAAGTAGGCCAGATTCTCCAATAATTAAAAGATCTGCAGATAAGTCCTGCGATGTTTATGTGGCACAGATGTAATGAATTAGAATTTACTGCTGTCCTTTGGTCTCCAAGAAACTTTGATCCATGCATCAGTATAAACTCGTATTTCTGTATATGGTGTACACATGGTTGGGGAAATGATCTGATTTTCTTTGCTTTTTAGGGAATAAATCCATACAACATTTTTAAATGGTAAATTTCTGTAAGAAGCAAACTTTTTAGAGAAAGTGAAGGAATAAATAAAGTCCTTTGCCTTACCTTAAAATTCTCTCTTGGGCTTTTACAAATACACAGGCATTTAACTATGGATGACATTTTTTTTTAAGTAGCTTCAATATTTATTTTACTCTTTTAAAAAATATGTTTATTTATTTATTTTGAGAAGGGGGAGGGGCAGAGAGAGAAGGAGGGCAAGAACCCAAGCAGGCTCCACACTGCCAGTAGAGCTGACAGAGCTCCTGATGTGGGGCTCGAACACAAGAACCATGAGATCATGACTTGAGCTGAAATCAAAAGTCAGGGGCTTAACCGACTGAGCCACCCAGGCGCCCCTCCTTTACTCTTTATTGAATTCATTAAAAAAATTTTTTTTAATGTTTACTTATTTTTGTGAGAGAGAGACAGAATGGGAATGGGGGAAAGGCAGAGAGAGAGGGGGAGACACAGAGTCCAAAGCAGGCTCCAGGCTCTGAGCTGTTAGCACGGAGCCCCACGTGGGGCTTGAACCCATGAACCGTGAGATCATGACCTGAGCCAAAGTCGAGCGCTCAACTGACTGAGCCACCTAGGCGCCCCTATTGAATCCATTTTTTAAAAATAGTAAATTGCTTTCAGTTAGGAAGCAAACATTCTAGGGGCGCTTGGGTGGCTCGGTCGGTTAAGCCCCCGACTCTTGATCTCAACTCAAGTCATGGTCTTGCAGGTTTGCGAGGTCTGCACTGTTAGCGTGGAGCCTGCTTGTGATTCTTTCCCCCTCTTTCTGCCCCTCCCCCGCTCACGCTCTCACTCAAAATAAATAAACAGACTTAAAAAAAAGAAGCAAACATTTTCGTGAAGAAAACAAACAGGGTTGCTGGGGAGGAGGTGGGTAGGGAGATGGGCGAAATGGGTGATGGGCAGTAAGGAGGACACTTGCGATGAGCACTGGGTGTTGGTATGTAAGTGATGAATCCCTAAATTCTACTCCTGAAACCAGTATTACACTATATGTTAGCTAACTGGAATTTAAATGAAAACTTAAAATATTAAAAAAAAGAAAGAGTAAAAAAAAAGTCCTCCCCCTCACCTTAAAATACTCTCTCAGATTTTTACAAATAACACATCCATTTAAACTATGTTTGATCCTTTTCTCATTAAGTAGTTTCAACATATCTCCTACTCTTTCTTGTCGTATTAACCTAGGTCCTCTATGAATTATAGCTCCTCATCTCAGTAGCAGTTAACTTTCTGAATCGTTAATAGTCACAGATGACTATAGCAAATCAGTAGGGGCATCCTTTGTGGGGAAAATAGTCTTCAAACCAATCAGGGCCCCTGAGCTGACAAGAGCTGCTCAAAGTTCATTTCTTCCACACCGTAATGAGATGAAAAAAAACGTCTATAGGTGGATCTTCACTTGGAAAATCTAAAAAGTCAGTGAAATTACTAAA
Source organism: Panthera uncia (assembly GCF_023721935.1). Taxonomy (NCBI): domain Eukaryota; kingdom Metazoa; phylum Chordata; class Mammalia; order Carnivora; family Felidae; genus Panthera; species Panthera uncia. The sequence goes on along the minus strand of NW_026057586.1, from coordinate 39,505,317 downwards.
AGGCCTTAATGGTGCTTCTGAAAACAGATACTAATTTTATGTTCTCATCTTTTGAATTACAGTCATCTGACATTTAGAAGTAATTTTAAGGAAAATTTTTTTATTAGCTGAGAGACGAGATTTCTTGGACTATAATGATAAACGATGACTGTATTTTAGGAATATGGTCAACTCATGATTATTCAGTGACCGGTGGTCTGGTTCATATATTATTCCAGTATTATTATTTCTTCTGTTACCTCCTTTCAGCCTGTCCTTTGGTCATTTAATTCTTCAGAGAGTGGGTAAAGCCAAAGGGCAGTGGTAAATGCAAATAAATTGATCATGTATTAGCCATGAAAGGCTTTGCTCTTGGGCGGGGGTGTGTGGTGAAAGAATAGGATGATAAGGTTAACATTTTATAAACTGTGAAGTTTTTAGTTTGCTGGAATTTTAACAATCAATTTTAGACTTTTATTTCATATAATTAATATTTAGAAATTGTTTTTTCATGTTGTTTTGTATCTAGTTTGTACTTTAATTTGTTTTAAATATTACTTTTATAGATATGAACCTTTTACATTATAACTCCTGGAAGCTTTAGGTCTAATTTATTATTTACATATAGTTTGTCCCGCTGTCCTCATCTGCCAGTCTATGCTGGGCCTATAAGAGAAAAATCAACTCAGATTGAGATTGAAATGTCCTCTCTCTCCAAACTGGCCTTCCCTGTTGATGGTCAAGGTATTGGACCAATAACTCCAAAACCTCTTATGCATCGTGTTGCATATACGAGTCATAGTAAATGGAGTAGAGTGAATATTTTGGTTCTATTTGGCCCACTTTTAGTGCATGGAAAACTGTTATGAAAAGTTCCTGTCACTGTTGTAGTCTTAAGGAAATAATAATCTGTTACAACTGCAGTTTGATGATAGATTTCAGTAACTGGAAAGAAAACATGTGGAAGTGAGAAGGACAAGGGGAAGAAATTCCTCATGGTGGCCTGAAATTTAGGCATTACAGTTCATGGTTCCTCATATAGCCAGAGGATGAATTACAGAATTAGTCTATGGGATTCAGACAAAACACTTCAGACCAAACAAAGGGCTATTACAAGACTCCTAACTGTACTTCCTTTACTCCTGAAAACTTGGTATTCATTCATTCCTCCATTCATGTATTCAACAGATAGCTCTTTATTGAGCCCTACTCTATATGCATTGGACGCACATAATCCTATTTTCTTAGAGTTGAGTAATTAATTCTCTTTTGCCTCCATCTCTTCTCCCTTTCAGATCTCAGTGATGCTATTTGCTTAATGCTGACTTCAGAATTTGTATTTCTAGCACTCTCTTCTCTGTCATATAGACCAATTCCAATCCTCTCTGGATACCTCCCCTTGAATATCTCCCAGTCTTTAATTCTCCCATTCTTCATTGATATATTCACCAAAAATGTATTGAACATCTGTAATTGTACAGGCACAGGTCTGGATATGATAAATATAGACACCACAACATGGATGTTCAAGACCGCACTGATTTTCCTGTAAACTTGCATCTTCTTGGTTTCTTCCTCTTTTGACCAAAGGCCATCAGCTCAATTTGAGCAAGCCCCACCATCTCTTATCTCCTATTGCCCAGCATTACCAAATGATGTTTAACTCTATTTATAAAATGAGTTCTAATTTTACCATTCTTTCATTGTTTCCATAGCCATTGCTGTAAATCAGGCCCTTATTATGTCCTGCTTGGGTTATGCATAAATGATTAGCTTGTCTCCAATCTTCCTTTTCCAATTCGCCCCAATTAGCTTTTAAAATACAGGTTTAATTATGTTATTTCCCTGCTCAAAGATTTTTGGTGATTCCCCACTGACTGTAGAATAAGATCTAAATGGTTTCCACTTGACCCTTTACACCTGTTCTCAACCCACCTTTCAGCAGTTCCCAACTCTTTGCGGTTTCCTCAATTTAAAATGAAGTGTCACACACCTTTGTTCATGTTGTTCTCCCTCTGGCCAGAATAAGAACTCATCACCTTTGCAGGTTACTTGACAGTTTACAAGGGACTTTCCCAGGCACCTTCTGTGAGGTAACGCAGGGATTATTTTCTAGAATTTAAAATGGGAAGAACTGAGACAATGAACACGTAAATCGTTTACTGAGGGTCATATGATTAGCAAGAAAGCCCGGATACTAAACATCAATGGACACTAGCACCAAAACAAAAACAAAAACAAAAACAAAAACAAAACCAGATTAGATTCAGGTGTAGCATTTTACTGAACAGAATGAATTTGGAATATAGGTTTCCATCAGTTTTTGGTGTCAGGTATTTTATCTAAGAGCTTCTTTTACACAGAAAGCCAATTCTCACATTCCATACTATATCTTTGGATTTATTACACTAATCAGAGCTAAAAAATAGTTTCAGTATTTTATAGTCACTTTAATGAGCTCCCCTCTATTTTCATCTTTGTGTATTTTTACAGTGACATAGATATAGTTTAGCTATAGTTTAGCTAAACATTCCTATAATTTAGCTTTCTTGAACATTTTGTAAAGATAGCACTTGCCAGTTTCATCAAAATTGATAATACCTGGTGCTACAATTTGTTGGAAACACACTATTTCAACAAATATTTAGCTAGTACCTGTTTTGTGCAACTATGGTAGGCACTTAGTGCACAGTCCATAGGAAAGAACACATTTTCAAAGCTTGCCCACAATTTTTGAACTTGAACTATAAATAAGATATCTGTATCCCTTAGGTCCCTGTTCAAAGATCTGGATAAATGAGATATTTATGTCTTCATTAACAACTATAAGCCCTTTGGGGCCTCACTATATAACATTATATATATGAGTATATACGTATATAACATCATATACAAATGTATGCATGTGTGTGTGTCTGTGTGTGTGTATGTGCGCGTAGCTCAAACAATTTGATGTAACGCTCCTCCAGATTGATCACTGTATAAATAAGATGTGAAGGTAAAACCGGCTTTGATGTCTGTGAGTTTATTGGCTGCCGGGGTTGCTTAAGCTGCTATTGTTGTTCAGGCACTACTCACTCATTTCTTCAGTAATCACTACATGTGCTTGACATGTGGCTGTCAGATAAATAAGGCACAATATTCTTGCTTTCAAAATAGGAAGGCAGATATCTAAACAATGACAACACAAAACAATAAGCTTCCTAAGGTAAGTGTGGGCAGCGTTCTGTGACAACACAGAGGAGACAGCAATTATTTGTCAGAGGTAGATCAGGGGTGACTCTGGCACATGGTCAGAAGGAGGTGCAGGGCCAAGTAGTTGTGACTCTGTGTGCTCCCTTAACACCCTGTACTTCCTTGTATCTTGGCCTATCATATTATATAGAACTATTTCACTGTGTTTCGTATGAAGATTGTGGAGACTTTCAGAATATGGTGTCTTATTTGTATCCCAAATTCCTAGCACAAAGCTTGAAATGCTGGAACAAGTGTTGCACAAATTATGTGTGGAATTAGAACTGAAGAGCATCCGATGCAGAAGAGAGAGCAGGAGCGACGGCCTGGGTGTCAGAAGGATGACATTTCAGGGGTCTGCATGTAGTCTGGAAAAGCTGGAGGAAAAGGTGTGGGATGGGAGAAAGAACAGAAGTGAATCTGGGAAGGCAGGATTTAGAAGCTGTGGCGAGGAGGTAGATTTCACCGTGTGTATTCTGGGGATTCATCAAAGATTTTATACGAGGGACTGACAACGTGAGTGGAGAGCAAGAGATGGGTTAAAACAGAAGATAATGATGGCAGTGCTTATTCGCAGGATGAAGGAGGGCTTAGAGGAGAGGGACAGGTCAGGGATGAAACTTCAGTTTTCAGGTTGGGGAGACGAAGATGCCATTTACTGCAAGAGAGAACAGCAAAGATGAGTCTGAAGGCAAGACAATGGTTCGAAGGCCAAGTGGAGATGCTCAGGAGGCAGGTGGAAATACAGTCTGGGAAGGAAACAGAGCTTAGTAGTCTGTCACCATCTAGTACGGATGCCACAGAGCAGGAAGGGTGCTCAGGATGAGAAGAGGGCTGGCATGATGTTTTGCCAAACACTAGTACTTAAAGGGTAACTAGGAAAGAGGCATCTAGGAAGGTACCCTAGACATTGCATTCTTCCCAAAGCTACATTTTCAGAGTAAGAAGATGACTTAGCCAGATAGATGCAACCTTCACTGAGGCGAAGGATATATTAGAAGTGCAGAATGGATACTCTGTGGACCAGAACTCATGGCCAAATAAAACCCTCCTTGTTCTTCGTGATTTCAATACCAGGCCCACCAAGCTTCCTCACATATTAGCAATTTAAAAATTGTCATTCCCGGGGCGCCTGGGCGGCTCAGTCGGTTAAGGGTGTGACTTCAGCTCAGGTCATGATCTCGCAGTTCCTGAGTTCGAGCCCCGCATTGGGCTCTGTGCTAAAAACAGCTCAGAGCCTGAAGCAGCTTCAGATTCTGCGTCTCCCTCTCTCTCTGTCCTTCCCCCATTCATGCTCTGTCTCTGTCTCTGTCTCTCTGTCTCTCTCAAAAATACATTTAAAATGTTAAAAAAAATTTAAAAATGTCCTTCCTTTCCTATTCCTCAAGTTCTTCTCCTTTCCTTTGGAAACACGGGTACTTTAAGATGATCTTCTTCATATTGGTTTTACTACATGGAAACACGGGAGACGGGTGATGGCACATTGGCAAGGTGAACGGTAGGGTTGTGGAGAACAGAGTGTGTTCTCTAAAGCGAGGGCTCTTTGCCCCCACGTTGGCCAGAGCTGGGGCTCTGAGGCTGGTGAGTTTTGAGCCACTCTGACAGTTACATCCTCAATTCCATGCCTCTAGACATTTTGGTAACATTTGTGGGCAGGGGACAACAAAAGTGGCCAAGTCCATATTTAAAGTCCTATTCACAGAAAACTTGGGCATTTCTCAGTAGTCTGATGTGGCGCCCACCTTTGGGAAGTTTTGGAGAGATCTAGGGTGCAGCAGCTCTGTGCCAGCCCTGACGCCCTGTGCCGTGCATCACAAGAACGGGTAGAGCTAAAAGGTAAAAGGTAAGCTTTTATCCCTATGTAAGGGATAAAAGAAAGGAAAAGAATGACTTTCAAACTAGATCTTTATTGAAGTTAATAATACTCATTAAGAATGATTCGTTATTGACATCTACATTCACTGAGCATTTGTTCAGACTTGAGTCCCGTAACATTTACATTTTTACCTGTTTTTTGGTCCACTCGGGGAAGGCCTCCTCTCCCCCAACCTTGACATATTTGTTTTAAATGGCTAATTAATCAAGCTCTTCTTTTTCCCATGACTGGGCTTCCTCAGTTACCAATCTAAAAATCTTTATGTGGTGAAAAATGTTAGAACGCTTCATTCTCACCCAAGTTTGGGGAAGCCTTCTCCAGTAGCCTCTGTCTTCAGATCACAGGCACAGTGAACTCACTTGCCTGACTCACCCATTGAAATCCGCAATTACGCATCTGACCTTGAAAGATAGACGGCGGCGTGACTCTCCCATAGGACCCTCCCAGGAATGGCTTTTCCTTCGGCATTTAGTGACAATCAGGAGGCCCCAGCTCAAACCTACGCTGTCCCTCAGACACATGGTGCCTTTTCTTTATCAGAAACAGAGCCTCCAGTCTAACATGATAGAACGACAATGACAAAAAAAAAAAAAAGAGAGAGAGAGAAAAGTGTAAAGGAACCTGGGGAAATGGAAAGAAGCAATACAGTAGCAGAGCTGTGCTCTGTAAATAAGGGACCCACAGAGCCCTACAGGAATCCACACTGTTGAAGACAGCGGTCTCAGGTCTCACGACAAACACCAATAGTGCTTTCTGATAAAGGTGAGTCAGACCACGAATTTTTACTTTGTAACTTTAAGATGTGAAAAGCACAATGCTGTACCATGCAGAATGTCTTCGATTTGCAAAGAGAATCATAGGGAAAAAGAAAAAGTAATTCATCTTTTAGAAGTCAAACAAACATTCACGGTTACTCTTACTGTGAGCGACGGGCCTGGGATAATACTGGTTACAGGCTTGAGCTGTTAGTTGTTCCTGGTGGACAGGCTTGGTGGTGTCGTTTCGCTGTCCCTTTGTTACCTGCCTCCACTCCAGATTGTTAATTTGGTAGTGAGCCAGTTAGATCCAGGAGAAACTATAAACCAGCTCAGGTTTAAAGGAACTTGGGTAAGCCAAAGTAGATATTACAGTTCCAGAGAGCTGAAAGTGTATCTGCATTTTGCCATTTTCAATCATCAAGTTTGGTGGTAAAAAAAAGGCAGCTTATGAACAGCGGGGGGGGGGGGGGGGGGGGCTCTTCTGATTGTCCCTGCAGATCCGCCCCCCACTCCCAGTTCTTCAAAGGGCTGATGGTACTACGCACATCTAGGGCCTCCCTCTCCTCTGGCTTCTGCCCGGATTCAGTTTCAGAAGACTAAGGGGAGGAGGAGAGGAAGGTCAGGGTATTTCTTCCCCTGGCTTCCTTCCTGTGGGTCAGTGTGGGCCGCTTCCCTTGTTTGAATGAAGGTCCTGTTAGATGATCTTCTCAGCACAGCCCCTCTGTCCCTGGTTCTAACTTCTCCCTCTCCTTGCCTTTTTCAGGCCTGGGTGGGAACAGTGCCCCACCGTATTGGCACCAGGGTGTGGGAAAGAGGGGTGTTCCTTCTTAGCCCTTGCCCATGTCTCTCCAAGAAGCTCTTATATCTGCTTCCTGTTGGAACCCTGTGTCATTCGTCAAGTATGCTTCAGCTTTGGTAGGGCATCTTGTGAGTTCTCAGGTCTGCATTGTTTGCAACAAGGAGTTAATTATTTTCCATTCAAAATGGCTCAAGTGAGTTAAAGGCTTTTGATACATACTTTACTAAATAATCCAGTTGGAAAAAAAAATACCATGTTAGAAAGAGATCAAATAATGTCAGTTACAGGTCAAAGAACTCCTAATAAGGTTTCATAGAACATGGCTTAATGGAAAGAACACTGAACTAAATTAGGTCAGAAGCCATGGGTTTGAGTCACAAAGTCATCAATTATTGCATGACCTTGACAAGTCACTTAACCACTCCGAACTTTAATTTCCCCATATGTCAAACAGTAATAATAATGCCTGACCTGTTTATCCCACATGGTTATTATGGGGGACCCAATGAATGGCAGACTGGAAAGTGCTTTACAAATGTGAGGACTGGATAGAGATATTACCCAGGGTTGTTACGAGAATAAAATGCATCCAATAGATACACTTGTAAAGTTCCATTATCCTGGAGAGCCCTTAATACATGTCTACCTTTATCCTTAAAATAGTACCGACACGATGAAGGCAGTAGTGTTGAGTTTAAGAGGTAGAGGCCACTGCTTCGGGGGGACCTGGGTGGCTCAGTCGGTTAAACGTCTGACTTTTGATTTCGGTTCAGGTCGTGATCTCATGGTTCGTGAGATAGGGCCTTGCGCCTGGCTCTGTGCAAACAGCATGGAGCCTGATTGGGATTTTTCTCTCTTCCTCTCTCTCTGTTTTTACCCCGCTCATGTGTGTGCGTGTGCTCATGCTCTCCTTCCCTCCCCCCACCTCTCTCAAAATAAATAAATGAACTTAAAAAAAAAGACAGCTGCTTGGGTTCATAATCTGGCTACACCCTGAACTTTCGCTCAAACCCATGAACTGTGAAATCTGAGCCAAAATCAGGAGTTGGGTGCCCAGCCAACCGAGCTACCCAGGCGCCCTGACCCTCATTAATAAATGGAGAAAGTAATGATCTCAACCTCACATCGTTACTCTGAGTATTTAATGAGATAATCCATGTTAGGCATGCAGCACACTGTGTTACACAAACAAGTTCTCCATCTATGTTAGCTTCAAGCCGTGGAGCATCTCAGTGAAGACAGTGTCATACAGTGGTTAAGCATCCAGATTTTGAAGTAAAAAATTTGTACCTTGGAATATTAACTATAATTTTCAACAAGTTATTTAGTCATCCAAAGCCTTTGTTTCCTGAATCCTTATCAGGGTAGTTGTCTCTGCCTTAAAATGTGATCTAAATAAGAAGATGTATGTAATCTGTTCAACACGGTGCTGGGCACATAATAAATGCTCATTAAAATGTTCATTATCGTTTTGGTGTTGCTAAAATCAAAACTCTCTTCCTTATCCTTTTCTCCTTTACTTCTTTTGCATAGATAGTCTGCAAAGAGGCTGGTTTTCATAACAGATACTTGCAAGTTCAAAGACAGAATAAAGACAAGCAAAAAATATAACCGTATACATGCTGGACATGTCCTTGAGAGGCCGACACTGTGTCAGCCTAAGCAGTATACGACTTTCTGGAGGACCCCATGGCTACTGAGTCAATGTTTAGCTACTTTGGGGACTGGCCTGTGGCCCTGGCAAGCGTGAGAGTTAATCCCCTGATGCAACATTTGCCCAGTGTCTGTTGGCTATGTCCGGTGAGCCAGGCAGGGGAGTGGAGCGAGTCAACAAGGTAGATGGAATGTCTGCCCTCCTGGTGCTGGAGGAGAAAGTATCTCATTCATGTTCACAACAGAGTCTGTCTCCAAAGTTAAAGAGGAAGATCACAAAATATTCCCTGGGAGTCAGTATGGCTTGTGACTTAAGAGCATGATCTCTGGACCAAGACTACTTGAGTTTGAATCTTGGCTTTGCTTCTTACTCAGGGCATCGAACAAGTTATTTTATCTCTTAACGCCTTGGTTCCTCTTCTATAAAATGGGAGTCGTGATAGATCTTGCACCATGGGATTGTCGTGAGGGTTAGATGAGCTAATGCATGTAAAGGGTTTTGCCAGTGTCATAAATGTTAGTTATGAGACCGTAAGTATTGTTTTACTACCGAGAGGTGTGAATGATGAATAAAATAAATAGATCCTTAGATTAGAGTGCAAAGGTTGGCAAATTAAGGGCTGCGGGTCAAATCTAGCTCTTCCCCTAGTTTTATAAATAAAGTTTTCCCAGAACACAGCCACACATATTCATTTATGTATTGTCTATGGCTACTTTCATGCAACAATAGCAGAGCTGAGTAGTTGTGACAGAGACCTCATGGCTGCAAAACCCAGAAGATTTACTATTTGGCCCTTTACAGAAAAAGTTGGCTGACCCCTGGGTAGACAACTTCTAACAATATTTCTTCTCAAAAGGAAAAGGTGCCTCAGGAATTTTTTATTCTGGGAAACGTGTTTATTTTCATGTGTTTGCATTCTGGCAAGTGACACATTATACACTGCAAACAAGTGAAACTCAGAAGACCTCAGAAGGTACTGCTCTGTGCCCTCCCTGCCTCCATCAGTTCTGCTTAAGGAAGCAACATGCATGAGGATGATGCTACTAACCTACTTTCAGCAGAATAAATGTCCTGTTATTTTCCAGTAGTGTTAATGGATTTGCACTGTTCCATCTCTCTTTCAGTGGGCTGGCATTACCAGCGGTCACATATGCCCCTATGAAGCCGGTGGGGCACAGCTTGTGGCTTGGGAAAAGAATTCCTTCTGTATGAGGCCAGCTGGGCTGTAAAGAGAATTAGACTCTTATCCTTGGTTTTCCTCCAACCATGATAGACTAGGGATTGGCCATTATATTTGTAAGTGACTACAGTTTACTTGGTAAAAAGAACAAAAGTTGCTTCTTAAAAAGATATGTATTTGACGTTTCTGTTTTCTTTTTGAAAACGGAGTCTGGGAAACGTCACAGTTTTTCAAAGGTCAAGAAAGGTTACTCTGTCCAGTGAAAGTGCTTGGTAGTGCTACCCTTCTGGCCTCATCTTGTCCTCGGGTCTACCAAAGCTTTTCAGTTCAGGGCTGAGACCAGCTGGCGATGAAACCCTAATGCTGCGGTTAGCAAATGAACTGGACAGTAGAAATATATATACACAAAATATGAGAACCATCTTGGATTATTTTCTGAATTAGATCTAGAAACCCACTAACATGTATTTGTTACAAACACAATGGAAGATATCCGACCTTGCGAATTAAAAAAAATTTTTTTTTAATGTTTATTTATTTTTGAGACCGAGAAAGACAAAGCATGAGTGGAGGAGGGGTAGAGAGAGAAAGGGAGACACAAAATCCGAAGCAGGCTCCAGGCTCTGAGCTGTCAGCACAGATCCCGATGCGGGGCTCGAACCCATGAGCTGTGAGATCCATGACCTCAGCCAAAGTCGGACACCCAACCGACTGAGCCATCCAGGCGCCCCCCCACCTTGAATTTAATAATAAGATTGAAAGCACAAAACCATTACACTTCTCCTTAATTCATCTGCACATAGATCTTTTGATTATCACTCAGGTGGGAAAAAGGACTTGGGTTTTTGACAAGAATAAAGACAAAAAAGGAAGCTCTATCATTTTTTTTTTTTAAATGGAAGCTCTAAAGTGGAAGAAGTAATTTAATCCTAGGAAATATTTATGCACACACAAGAGCAGCTACTGGTATTTGGTAAACTTAGTGATTACAGTAATGAAATACTTCCAACAAATTTATGGACGGACAGGGAACAAAGATCTGAGATTTACCGATACACTACAGACGAAGGAGGCCCTCTGTGTCACTAATACAAGATAAAACAGACAAGCAAGGAAGCATACATGCACAGTTTTTCCCTCGTTAGCAAATCATGTGTCGGCACACAGATCTTACACGGATCTTTCTGCAAGTGAGGAGGTACACACAAAGCAATGGCAGGAGTTGCAAGTCCCTTAGAAGGGGAGATCACCTCATTTCTAGGATGATGTTCCCCTAAGAATAACTCAATCCAACATTCTTTAATTAATAACAAAGGAAATACTGGAAAGTTCAACAAATAGATATGCATGATATCAATTATATTAATATATTCAATTTGTGCAGAGAACATTCCATTCTATTCTGCATAAAATGCTGAAGTGACCCGTCCAGTGTTGCTTCACCTTGAACTTTTTTTTATGATATGCACTTGGCTATTACTTGAGTAATGAGAAACAGAAGAGTGCAGACTCTCGAGCTTTATACGGGTACACATTTTGGCTCTGCCATTTACCATCTGTGTGATCTTGAGCGAATTACTTGATGTCTCTGTGCCTCCATTTCTTCATCTCAAGTAGGGATCATCATGGCGCCTAATACCATAGTGGTGCTGTAAGAATTAAATGAATAAATGCAAGTGAAGTGACTAGGATGTGTGCCTTCCACACAGTCAGTGTCTAACAGCTGTCTGTCTGGTTGTATGTTTTCCTTACGTGTATCGTTTGCTAGGGGTTGTGAGGTAATTGTGTCTCCTGATAAGATATTTTTAAATCCTAACCCCCAGGACCTGTGAACATAAACTTATTTGGAAATAGGGTCTTTGTGAATGTAATCAAGTTAAGATCGGGTCAGACTGAATTAGGGTGGGTCCTAGAGACAATGACAGCTGTTTTTATGAAGGAAAGGGAAGAAAGATTTGGATACAGAGGAGTGTCACGAGGAAGGAATCTGTGTAAAGACAAAACAGAGATTAAAGTGATGGAAGCTACAAACCAAGGAATACTGAGGATTTCCAGGAGCCACCAGAAGCCAGGAAGAAGCAAGGAAGCATTCTCCCCCACAGTCTTTGCAGGGACCCGTGGCTCTGCTGATACCTTGATTTTAGACCTCTAGCCTCCAGCAATGTGAGAGGGTACCTTTTTTGTCAGTTTAAAAAAAAAATTTTAATGTCTATTTATTTTTGAGAGAGAGCAGGGGGAGGGACACACACACACACACACACACACACACACTCACACACAGCATCTGAACCAGTCTCCAGGCTCCGAGCTGTCAGCACAGAACTCGACACGGGGCTCGAACTCATGAACCACAAGATCATGATCTGAGCTTAAGTCAGATGCTTAACCAACTGAGCCACCCAGGAGCCCCCAAATTTTGTTGTTTTAAGTCACCTAGTTTTTGGTATTTTGTGACGGCAGCTCCAGGAAATGAATACACCAGACTTGGAGAGAATGTGAAATTAAAAGGTGAAACTCTAGTACCTAGAAAAGAGCTCACATGTGGTTCATTGGGTGTTCTCTGGATTTACTTATTTCACGGGGTCACCTATTTTTTTCTTTGCACAGAGGGTACTAGGTTTGGGCCAGCAAGGTTGGGGTGGCAGACAGCTCTCCAAAGTAAAGCTGGGTATCACAAAGCTGTCATCTAGAGCTTGCTGTTGGTGCAGAAGCCACTTACTATGGGAGGTGACTTAAATGTAAATTTATTAAAATTCGATAAAATTGGAAACTCATCTTCTCTGTTTTAGCCAATGTGTAAAGTGCTCAATAGCCACATGTGGCTAGTGGCTGGTGTATTGGACTTTGATGTTAGAAAGAACGTTTCCATCACTGCATTAAATTCTATTGGATAGCACTAGATGATATTTTTGTTGTTTAAGATTATTTAGGAGGTAGTAAAACAAGCATACAGGTTATGTAGCAAAAAGGAAAGTGGCAGGGGCGCCTGGGTGGCTCCGTCGGTTAAGCCTCCAATTTAGGCTCAGGTCACGATCTCACGGTCCATGAGTTCCAGCCCCACGTCGGGCTCTATGCCGACAGCTCAAAGCCTGCAGCCTGCTTCGGATTCTGTGTCTCCCTCTCTCTCTCTGTCCCTCCCTGGCTCATGCTCTATCTCTCTCTGTCTCTCAAAATTAAATAAATGTTAAAAAAAAAAAAAAAAGGAAAGTAGCATACTCTTGTAATAAGGGTAAACAACTCCATCATTTATTAAGGAAAAAAAGAAAAAGTGAATATGGTAAAATTGATACTTGGGCCGCTGTTCACAAGGCAAGTCTCACTTGTTGAATGAGCTATTGTTTCCTTCATAAAGTCACTTATGTCACTGCTTTTCTGTAACTTAGACAAAGGGTATCGTTTAGACTGAAAATTGGTGTAGCCGAAAACTATCCTATATCCAATGCCAGGCATCGCCAAGGCAAGGTATGGCCTGTTTTGATCTTCATCTCTGGTTGAGATACACCTTGTATCAAATTGGTTAATATTTTGGTCCCTTAATACTGTGAAGGAAGTAAATGCCATAAGGCGACAAATGAGATCAAAATCTGTGAGCCACAGTCTCTCTCCTCCTCTTCAGATCTAATCATACAGATGAATAAATTGCTATAAAAATACCAAAACTAAAACTAAAAACAATGACTGAATCATTTTTTTTAAATCTCATGTACTCTGTGTTCAGGTAGCAAGAAATTTAATTCCAGTCAGACCAGTCTCCTGTGATTTTTTTTTTCCTTTTCATCTAAGATATTTTTAATGCTCAGAGGCATTATAATAGAAAAGCATGTATTTTTGCTTGGTTTATACCCATCATCCTTACCATTACAACAAGACAAAAGCATTAAAGTAAAATTAATCATGTCAAAAGATTTTAGCAAAAACAAGTGAGACCATGCATAAAGCATCGCTTTGTCTAGTGTGAAGTCATGCTCTGATTAAAAACATATAATGAAAGCAAAAGCGATACATCATTGCCTTAGCAGTAGGGTTTTCTGAAAGTGCTTTGCGGTTCTCGACATAAAAATGTGGGAAGATTTTGGTCTTTGAAATTCACAATGATTATTGTTCTAGCTAAATAACTGGAGTTCAATCTTATTTTTTTTTGAAAGAAATTAAGACTTAATGATGAAACAAGGTATGCCAGTAGGATTAATAATTAGCACCCACTATAAGGAGCAATTGTTTGCCTTGGCATCCAGACACAGAGGTAAGAACATGTCTGCTCAACAGTCCCCTTTCGGCAAAACCATTGTTGAACCCAGCTAAATGTGGCCAGGCTCTTAAGGTATCTTCTAGGAAGCATGACTGTTCCATCAAAAGCAATATAATTAGCAAGTACAAAGGTGTGGTCAGAGAGTGATCATTTGTATATGACACACAAAACCAATTTCTAACTGGCCACAGAGTCATGAAATACACATTTACTTCCTAACTCCAGCACAAAGTGATCTTGAGAATCTGAAAAGAAACAGTTTGCTTATTTGCACTTTGCCTTAATTACTGCTTTATTTTGATGGAGGTATTTGCATAGAATAATCACTCACCCCAATTATCTTTCCATTTTTTGTTGTAATTTTGAAAGTCATTTTAATCCTTTTTTTTAATGAGTTCTCTTTAAATGACAAAAACCATTCTGATCTATGGGAATTCTGTGGATCAATGCAATTTTTATCTATATACATGTTTGCATATCTATATTATAGTTGTGTAGTAGTTTACATATAACAAGCAGTAGAAATAGTTAAAATTACATAAACTCAGACATAATTAAACTATTTGAGGGGAGTCAAAATTTTATTTATTATTATTATTATTATTATTATTTTAATGTTTATTTTTGAGAGAGAGAGAGACAGAATGTGAGCGAGGGAGGGCCAGAAAGGGAGGGAGCCACAGAATCCAAAGCAGGCTCCAGTTTCCCAGCTGTCAGCAAAGAGCCTGAAGTGGGGCTTGAACCCACAAACCGCGAAATCATGACCTGAGCCAAAGTCAGACACTCAACTGACATAGCCACTCAGGTGCCCTGAGGGGAGTCAAAATTTTAAAAATTCCACCCCAGGGGCACCTGGGTGGCTCAGTTAGTTAAGCGTCCAACTTTGGCTCAGGCCATGATCTCGCAGTCTATGAGTTCAAGCCCCACCTTGGGCTCTATGCTGACACCTCAGAGCCTGAAGCCTGGTTCAGATTCTGTGTCTTCCTCTCTCTCTGCCCCTCTCCCACTCGTACTCTCTCTCTGTCAAAAATAAATAAACATTAAAAAAAATAAAGATGATAAAAATTCTATCCCAAATGCATTGTAATATTTGGGACTTATTTATTTATTTACTTACTTACTTATTTATAATACCTTTCTTACCAAAAAAATTTTTAAATGCTTATTTATTTTTGAGAGAGAGAGAGAGAGAGAGCACGAGTGAGCAGGGAGGGGCAGAGAGAGAGGGAGACACAAAATCCAAAGTAGGATCCAGGCTCTGAGCTGTCAACACAGAGCCCAATGTGGGGCTCGAACTCATGAACCGCGAGATCAACTGAGCCGAAGTTAGATGCTCAACTGACTGAGCCACCCAGGTGCCCCTCTTTCTTTTTTTAAAAGTTTATTTATTTATTTTGAGAGACACACAGAGAGAGCAGGGGAGGGGCAGAGAGAGAGGGAGAGAGAGAGAATCCCAAGCAGGTTCTGCACTGCCAGGGTGGGAGCTTGACGTGGGGCCTGAACTCAAAACCATGAGATCACAAGCTGAGCTGAAATGAAGAGTTGGACGCTTAACTGACTGAGCCACCCAGGTACCCCTGGAATGTATTTTTAAACATTTCCTTTAATACAGAGGTGTCTAATCTTCTGTGAATAAATATCAGTCCTGTCTGCAAAGTCACACTGATGCAGGAACAGATAGAAAGATGCATGAAGCAGCTCTCTCTTCTAACTCATCACTGTTCACAGAAGGAACGAGGATAGTTTGCATGTGACAAGAGGGGTTCAAATATTCACTGAACATAGGGTGCATGGTTTGTAATCATCAGGGATATTGAAGAAATATTTTGATAATCCTGAGAGCTTGGGAGGATTATATTTTTCCACCCACTTTGAAGTTAGGTGTGGCCAAGTGACTTATTTTGCCAATAAAATGTGCTAAATTCAGAGCAGGAGCTTAAAGAGTCCGTACGAAATTGTCCTCTCTCTTGCCATGGCAACAGCGACAAGTTGAATCATGGAGCTATCATGAGCCTGAGAACTGGAATAAGAAGTGCAACAGAGATTCCAGCAAACCTACCAGAGACAGGTGTCTCGAAGAGAAATGAGCCAGTGAGATTTTGGGATTGTCGTTATGACTCCCTAGTCTAGCCTAACGTCGGGTTTGCTATCAAGAAGGCCCACAGTGGCTGATGACAATGAAGTTGAGACTGGAGGGTGGAAAGATGAAAATGCGTGTTATGGCATGGAAAACCACTTGGTAAAACGGCTGTTTGGTCTTATTTAGATAGCTGATTCGTTATTTAATAATCTTTCACCTCTGGGCGCCTGGGTGGCTCAGTCGTTAAGCGTCAGACTTCGGCTCTGGTCATGATCTCACAGTTTGTGAGTTCAGGTCCCACATCGGGTGAGCATAAGCCCCACTTTGGGTGAGTTTGTGCCCTGCTTTGGGTGAATACAAGCCCCAGCTGAGCCCCACTTCTCTCTCTCTTTCTCTCTCTCTCTCTCTGCCCCCCCCTCTCTTTTGCCCCCCCCCCCCCCCCCCCCCCCAAAAATCTTCCACTTCCAAGGCTGGAAAACAGAATGTTCACAATGTTCACAATTGTTTACTGTTGGTAGCACTTGGCAAGATCTACAAAAAAAGAGGTGATCTCACCAACAAAATTGGCTTATTTATTTATTTAAAGTTTATTTATTTTGAGAGAGGGAGAGAAAGAATCCCAAATAGGTTCTGTGCTGTTAGCACAGAGCCTGACGTGGGGCTCAATCTCAGGAATCGTGAGATCATGACCTGAGCTGAGACCATGAGGCAGACGCTTAACTGACGGAACCACACAGGCACCCCCAAATTGGCCCATTTATAAGCAGGATTAAGGAAATGGAGTCCAGAAATTTAGGAGTGTGCAGCATTGAAAGAAGTAATTTTTTAAAAAATCTCATCTGGTAAGAGCTTTTGGTTTTGTGTATCATACACAAAATGAAGTGAATCTTGAGCAAAAAGTTAAAGATATGGTTTTCACAGTAATTTCACCACATTAGAGTATCTCAGAAGAAAGTTTGAGTGAAGGGCGAGATCCCCAGTAAATTCTTTTAACTCAGGGAAAAGAATAAAAAGGGAGCTTTCCCATTAAAGACTGATAAATATACAAATAGAGTATTAGAGTGTGTGTGTGTATGTGTTTGTGTGTGTGTGTGTGTGTGTGTGTGCATGGATGTGTGAAAAAGAGAGGAAAAATGAAAATTGAAAAAAAAAGAAGGAAAAAGCAATCTAAGAAGTATATCGGAAAAGAACTGTGGGCATGGTCACTGGCCATGGAGTGGATGTAAACATAAGAAGATAGCTAAGTTTACTAGGGAATTAACTGCCAAAAGAGCCACCAGCCTGGATTAAAAGAGGCTGTGACAATTAGAGACTTAAAATAACCACTGTCACCTAAATGTCCACAGACATGAAAGATACTTAAAAACTCTTCGGCTTCCAGGAAGAGCATAGTCTCAGGTTCACTTCAGATATGTCCAAGGAAGATAATGGAAAAAGATAATGGGATCTCCCATAAGATGGAACCAGGGGCTGTGGGGGACAAAGGACAAGGAACAGAACTAGGGAGGTCCCTAATCAAGGAACACAAACTTGGACAGGCACCCTTCAAAATGTCTGTTTGGTGGGATTGCTAAATTGTGATGCTCTTTCCAAATGAAGATGTTGACTGTGCTGATCCTGTTCCTAATCCATCACTGTGCACGATGTGGGAGGAGACTAGATAATTTGATTTTTTAGTTTGTTTCCAGATCCAGATCAAGAACAAATGAACCTGATATTGAGATGATTGTCCATCACCCAGAGATCATCACTGAGCTTGATGATTTAGGGTGATCTCCCCTTGTGGGGAGGAGTGAGTGTGCTTCCAGCATGGCAAGGAGGGTACATGGAATATTTAATGTCCAGTAGGACAGATTATAGTGGACACATTGCATTGTTCACCAGGTACTTGGATTCTCTTCTTCCTGAACCCTGGTACGATTGCACTTCCCTGCCCACTTAAAATGGGGCGTGGTCTTGAGACCTAGCATAAATGCTAAATGTCACTTTTAATTGCCAATGCAAGACACTGCAGCACATTCTTCCCCCATTGCATTGATGACAGAAATACACGTTAAGATGCAGCCCCATATGCCTGGATCCTTAATGACTGATGAACAGTTGCTCTCTGCCAACCCGTGTTGGACACATAGCATGAGTGAGAAATAAATTTTTTGTTGAGATCTTGGAGTTGTTTCTTACCACAGCGTAATCTAGTCCATCTTGATTGACACACATCGTTTCATGCTAGAAATAGAAATTTCATTCGGAATCAAAGGTGTATCTTCTTTCTCAAACCCTTGATGAAACACAAGATTCAACCTTTTGGCTTCCTCTGTTTGATTATATGCAAAACTAACTAAATAGACTAAAAATTTATTAAGGAACAGCTATCTTCCAGATACTGAGCCTAGAGCTTGATTTCTATGATTTGACTTAATTCTCACAATAACTCTAAAAAGGTGGGTATAATTATATTCACTTTGCAGATGAGAAGGATCAGAGTGAAAGCAGCATTCCAAGATCTCACAGTCAGCAAATGTCTGGGGGTATATTTCAATTCAGATCTATCTGTCCTGAAAGATGTCACTCTGTGGTGTGCGTTTCGTTCTTTCATTTTTGATACTGCTTCAAAGACAGAGTGAAAATGTTAAGAAACCTGAATTGAATTATGGCTTGTCCAGTAATATGAAATGCAAATTTTCATAATTTGCAGTTTAGTCCATAAACCAAGATAATATTCTTAACCTCTAGGAGTAGAATATTCATTCAATTAACCTATACTAGTTTTAGTCTCTGAATGAGGTACTACGACAAGTACGTTGGATCCATTTAGATTTTCACGGGTGAAATGGGTCAGCACAGATTAAATCTCATTCATCTGCTTGGGCTCTTGACTAATGGCACTTGTTGGTGAGACAGATTGGTGTGGTACATGAGGCAGCACTGTTTGATGGAAATACAAAGGCCAGTGTTCTCTTCCTCATCCTGCCACTAAATCATCGTGTGACTCTGGGTATGACACCTTCTCTCTTTCAGTCACTTAAAGTAAAAGCCAAATTTGTGAACCTGCCATAGAAGTGCCTCCATGGTCTGGTTTCTGCTAATGTCTTTTGCCATATGTCATATGTTTCTCCCCTTCACTCTTTGATTTCAGCCATGCATCTTCTTTCTGTGGGGTCTAAGTACTTACTATTAATTTATCATTAACTAACTTGGAACAATCTTCTTTTCACATCTTTACCTGGCTAACTCTGTCTCATCCTTCAGTTCTTAGCTCAAATGCCTCTTCTTTGGTGACATTCTCTAGGAAAGCTAAACTAAATCAGCTGTCTCTATTACAGATCTTATACACCTTTTACACCTTTACGCTCTTCCTTCAGAACACTATCACATTTTATTATTATATATTGCTATCTGGGATTATTATTATTTTCTATAAATTAAAAAAAATAATTTTTTTTTTGAGAAAAGGAAGAGAGAGAAAGAGAGAGCACGAGTCGGGGAGGGACAGAGTGAGAGGGAGACACAGAATCCGAAGTAGGCTCCAGGCTCTGAGTTGTCAGCACAGAGCCCGACGCGGGGCTCGAACTCACGAACCGTGAGATCATGACCTGAGTCGAAGCTGGACCCTCAGCTGACTGAGCCACCCAGGCGCCCCTATCTGGGTTTATTATTAATACTGCCCCCCCCACCCCCCGCACCACCAAAATCTAGGATTGGTGTGATAATATTTGCTTTGACTCAGCACTGTTTTCTCTGTATTGAGAACAATGCCTGCTGCATAGAAGATCTCAATTACATTTGTTGAATGAATGAAATTAATGTGTAAAATGAGAGGGCTGGGCAAGGAGATCATCTAATCTTTTAGTATTCACATTCATTGGCTTGCCAGACTTAGTCTGCAATTTGCCTAGGAATGACACAGAACAAATTTAAGCAGCCCATGTGACTCATACCTCCTTTCTACCAGACTCAGTAGCAAATACTACAGCTTGTGTGCAAAGAAAGCATCAAAATTATTTGTACACATGCTGTTCTCTGGAGAAAAAGCAATTGCTATATTCAAGGGAGGTATAAACCAGAAATAAAGTCAACTAGTTTTTCCAGGCACCCAACTTCCTTGAAATACAGTATTTTGGAGTGACCATCACACATATTTTTTTTAAAAAAAATCTATGAAAAATCCACTAATGCACTGGGGCATGAATACACAGTAGCAAATAATTCAAGATATATAGCAATGTGCAGCCAAGTATCTCAAATTAGAATTGAGCTCATTGAAGGTAAAATTAGATGCTAACATATTTAAAAAGTCCAAACACAATTCTCTCTCCTTCTTCTTGTCCAGAGTCATGGAAACAGCCACTCCATGAACTGAAATAAGTTCCAAGCTAAGAGATAACTGCCATGCTATTATATAAAGTCTTTAGATCACTACGTTTTCACTAACACTGAAAACTAAAATTAGAAGAGTATTTCTCCTCAGTTCTTGCTTCTTAAACCTATCTTAACAATTCCTTGAAATAGTCCCATATAATATGATTCGTGGTTAACCCTCCAGCCCCACCATATACTTTCCTAGCCTCAGACTCTCCAAAAGATGCATAAATTCATTTCAGTTTCTAGAAGGCACCAACTCTCTCTTGCCTTTTGGCATTCCTAGTCCTAGACCCTCCTACTAAAATACCTCCTCATCCACTTCTTTGCCTTAATAATTCCTACCCATTTTTTCAACTTCACAGAAAGTCATTTTGAGGAAATCTTCCCTAACCTCTCTCTCCTCTTTATTTATTTTATTATTTTTTTAAACACTTATTTATTTATTTATTTTTTTAACGTTTATTTTATTTTTGAGACAGAGAGAGACAGAGCATGAACGGGGGAAGGTCAGAGAGAGGGAGACACAGCATCTGAAACAGGCTCCAGGCTCTGAGCTGTCAGCACAGAGCCTGACGCGGGGCTCGAACTCACGGACCACGAGATCATGACCTGAGCCGAAGTCGGCCGCTTAACCGACTGAGCCACCCAGGCGCCCCAACACTTATTTATTTTTTTATTTTTTATTTTTTATTTTTTAACGTTTTTATTTTTGAGACAGAGAGAGAGCATGAACGGGGGAGGGTCAGAGAGAGGGAGACACAGAATCTGAAACAGGCTCCAGGCTCTGAGCTGTCAGCACAGAGCCCAACGCGGGGCTTGAACTCACGGACCACGAGATCATGACCTGAGCCGAAGTCGGCCGCTTAACCAACTGAGCCACCCAGGCGCCCCAACACTTATTTATTTTTAAGAGACAGAGAGAGACAGAGTGTGAGTGGGGGAGGGACAGAGAGAGAGGGAGACACAGAATCCGAAGCAGGCTCCAGGCTCTGAGCTGTCAGCACAGAGTCTGACATGGGGCTCAAACCCACTAACCGTGAGATCATAACCTGAGTTGAAGTCAGACGCTCAACTGATTGTGCCACCCAGGTGCCCCATCCTCTCCTCTTTAGACTAAGAGCCCCTTCTGTGTTCTTCTCTAGCACCTTGAGGGTTCCTTCTCTATCCCTTAGCACACTCTATTATAATTGTCTCCTTAGGTTCTCCAGAGATTATCTTATCTACATTGTATCCTCCCACCCAGCACAGAGTGGGTATTTAATAATTGCTTGTTACATGAAGGAACAAAGTCTGTAAACAAGTCTAAATTCTTCCCAGACAGCTTCAGAGTCCTTCTGGAAGCACCTAATTGTTTTCTGAGGTTCTTCTGCAATGAGAAATGCACTACCTATAGAGTCTACCTACCTGTCTAGAAATGAAATGAAATGAAATAAAATTAAATACTTTGTGGGGTTTGGGTCTAAAGATAATGTAAATAAAGGAAACCCACAGGTATAAAACCCTCAATTTAACTTACTTTTTATTTCTTGCTAAATAAATAATCATAAGAAATGAATATTAGCTTTTGACTAACTTGACTTTCCCTCCAACACATCCTCGAAGAACAGAAATAAACTGAGGTCAAGAAACAGAAGGGCTAAGGAAAGAAGTCCAGATGAAAGTATCAATACACAGGTTTACGATTTTCTGAAAAATCAGCAATTATTGGATATTGGATATGATCAACCCTGTGTTTATCTTTTGGGACTGAAGTTCAATGTCTTTTATAAAATTTGTTTTCTTGGTACTATTCCTTCAACCTTTATGGAAAGTATAGTTAGCCTCTGATCTTTGTGACGTTCCTAAAATTAATCGCTGACACCCTGCCCAGGGCCGCCCCTGTGTGGATGGAATCAAGTTCAGTGTCCTCCAGGGATCAGAGGAGACAACCGAGGAAACCTGGGCACAGGGGTTTCTTTTATTTCCTGTGACTAAAAAACACAAGGCCCCAAAGCCTTGCATTACCAGGTAGAGTCCAGAGCTGCAAATCAACTGAAAAGGAGGGGGCAGAATACGCATTTCTTCCTACCTCTGACAAAGGGAACCCAGGGGCCGAAAGAACAAAGAAACCTTGCTAACTTAATTCTTCTAATTTTCATTCTAACGTTATGAAAGGGGAGTCGTCTTTGACACATGGAAGGACGGATCTTTGTTTTGAACTCCTTTCCTTCTCGTTGCTTACAGAAGGCACCTAATAAGTAGACTCTCTCATCCGAAATGTAGGAAAAAGGAAGCCAGTCCCCAGGAAACAGCTTTCCCCACCAGTGAAGGACTTGGCCAATGAAGACAAATAAAATAGACGGCTCCTTAGTGCTGTCTCTCAGGGTGGGGGTGGGGGAATGCAAACCACTTCTACATGTGGGCTTCATAAAAACTTTGATCTGTAAGCAATGTGCTATCAAAAGTACAGAGTAACCACAAGAATTATTTTGTGTGATCTCTGCACCAAGGATTTGGGGCCTGCAAAGTACAGGAGGCATGTTTTTTTGCACTGGCCATTTTAGTATTCATGTCTCCTGTACTGCTTTCTAATAAGTTAAGAATGAAACGGGAGACTGCGTGCAGGAGTGAGAAATGCAGGAAGAGCAGAACTGTAAAATAAAAATGAACGAAAGTGCCTCTCAACCTCCCGTCCGTTATTAACAATCAAGAGGACAACAATGCCAAGTTTACTGTTACTACTTAACATTTTGCACTGACAAAGGGACTTTATAGTCATTTTTGCCCGTTATTTCTCGATACTTTTTTAAGAGAGACCACGGAGGTCTGTCACCATTCTCAACATTAATTATATAATGCTATATTAAATGATTTTTCCGAAGGGGAGGATAAAAACGCAATCTGTGCCAGCATGTTCCCAAAAAACAGTCCTTTCAGCGAGAATAATTGTTCCCTTTGCTGTTCAGGTAGACCAGACCGCTGACTGGCTGATGGTTGGATTTTGTTTTCTTTATGTTCTGTAGATCCACTCTCTCACTTTTACTCACCCCTCCTCCATTCAACTTATTATTTGTGCACCCCTTCAACTGTGATTCTAAAACGTAACATAACAGGGTGAGAAAAGAGAGAGAGGATGACTGCCTTTCCTCTTAATTCTTCTTTGTTATATAATTCATGTAAGCCGTATGGCTCCCACAGCGGTGGTCATGCTCCTGTCTGTGGAATGGCATCTTTCTCAAAGGAGCGTATTTGGGAGACAGGCTGAGAAATGTGTGCTCGAGCCAAGTGGGCGAAGGAGTCTTAAGATTCAGAGGCTTTGGCTAACCTCGAGTTTGCTAGTTAAGCTTGTTAGTTTGTTTGTATGGAGACAGCCATTTAATAAATAAGCAGACCCCAAACCAGGCACCGTCTCCTAGCCTTAATTGTCATCCTGGTCCCCCTGCCAGAAGCTTCAGCAGTTCATCTGGGTCAAAAGAATGTCAGTGGGCAGCTTTGAAATCCATAATGCTTCATTGGATTTGGGGAGAATGTGGATTTTTGGTTTTTTTACTCCAGTGAGAAACATTTCTTCCTTTATTGTTAGATGGCCCAAATAGTGTGGAAATCTTTCAGTGACCTGACTTATTTATTAGTCAAATAAGATGCCTGAATTAAAAAATACAGACCAACAGCAGAAATCATCCAGGTAAGCTGTCTATATCTCTCCAACCAACCTGAAAAATATGCCCTCACTTGGGGCCATGTGGTCACAGCCCAACAGGTAATAAACTCTATTTTTTAAAGTACAGGTTCCAGTGAAATGAAGAGTGTAAGTGGAGTAGACATTATTTCAGAACTAGGAGTGTGCCTGACTGTAGAAAAAAGGTTCAAGGTCTTGGAGTATGCTCCCGTTATAAGACGTCTATACATTAATGTCTTTGTTTCCTTCCACATCAAACCTGGTGAATGGAGTCAACAGATAGATACCCATTTATCTTTACTTCTTGGTCTGTGGATTGCCACATCCAACATATGAAAACCATGGAAGACGGGCTCCTGACTCGGGGGCAGCGGGTCCGAGTGTTGTATCTGTGGCAGTGCAATTTGTCTCTCCTCTGCATGGAGAGCCTGAGTTGACCGATACCTCTAGGGTACAAAACTATACACAATCCTTGTGCTAATATTGGTAGTGATGTTACAATACTAGTCATGATACCTGCAATTTGTGGAGCTCACACAATGTCAGATGACTTATAAACACTTTATTTTAAAAATACTCAAATGGTGCTGACAAGAATGAAGAAGCCATGAATTGGGATATTTACATGCCTCGCTCAAGATCATAGACATGGGTTTGAATCAGGTCTGACAGATTCAAGTTCATGCCTTCTTACCAGTTCCTTCTAAGTAAAAAGCTAAATCAGGCAACGTGAAAGCTTTGAGTAGGGTGACCTTATGTTTCAATGTATACCTATTGTCCCATCAGTAGGTCCCCATTTCATGCTCTAAAGTGTCCCAGTTTGGAGAATAAATTGGATGACCACCCTGTCTCCGAACAAGGTTTAAAATGAATGTAAGACTTTTCTTAGGTATTACTCATGATGCTTTAGTGAATCTTTTTGCCTTTAATGAAGGGCTTCAAACCAATAACAAATTGGACCTTGCCTGGTGTGTCTGGGAAAACAGACGGATTTGTGAACGAGTGTCACTTATTACTTGTGATATCCTTTTGCCTCTATCTCCGTCTGTCATCGCTCTTCAAAAATCTTTGTCTTTCCTTCTTCTCTCCTCCCCCTAGTATCCGTGTCTTATGCTGCCTAGACTTCCTCTATTGATCAAGTGTCAGACAATTGATTCTTTGGTTTTACTTTAAAAATACCGGTCGGTCACTCGTTGTTAACAGTACTTTTGTCAAAAAGAGAATAAAAACCATTTGAAGACATCTCTAACTTCTTTTTCTTTCTTCCTTCTCCTTAAGCTTGCGGCTATTATCCCCTCACTTCTTTACTATCACCGTGGTGGATAGGCGTCCAGGGAGCTTCCGCGTTGTGCTCGCGGACGCTACTGTAGTTTCGCTGGGATAAGCCAGCTCCGAAATGTATTATTTCAAGCACCACCTCACATGTCTGTGCTCCTCTTCTGCTCTTATGGGCAAACTGTTGTCCTGTTTCTATTCTTTTAAAGGGCTTTAGTAAGAGGAAAGGAACTGATTTAAAAAAAAAAAAAAACAAGCTGATAAAATATATAACTGCTTCAAAGACACAACGCTGTAAGAAAATCTAACTTTTTCTTTTGGCGGTTTTAAATGTATGGCTTTGATTTATGGATCAAAATTACTCATTTATTATTTTATCTATACAGCTCTGGGCAATTTTGACAGTTAAAATTTAGTTTTATTGACCAGTGCAGCCACTGTGCCCACGAGGGGCCTGGTGCACACAGCCTGCTGCACTCAAGAAATGATGATTTTTGATTCCATGACTGAGTCAGATTGGGAATCATAACCAATATAACAATAAGTTCCAAATCTCAGTGCCCAAGGCAAGAGGTTTGCTGTAAAACACAATCACCCTGTAAGGAGGGGAGGAAGAGAATCTTGGGCCGAAGTCTGCGAGCACAATTTAATGCAGCTGGGACAGGCCCTGGGTATCTGTCCACCCAAACCGTGGAGCAACAGAAGGGAGTGCTTCTCTAAGACCCAGTTCCACAGACTAAAGATTAACGAGCAGAAATGCTTAAAAGGCAAAATGCATGTTAGTTACATAGAAATGAACTAAACAACCATCAGGATATGAGAAAATTTAGTGCTATTCACCAACCTTTCACTTTTCAAGAAACCATAAAAAAAAAAAAAGGTTAAAAAAGAAAAGAAAAGAAAAAAGAACGGAAGAATTTCTTTTGGAACATCTCAGTTACTACCCCCTCTCTGTCACAGAAACACAAACTCGTGCAGTGGTTTTAGGCCAGTTTAATTTAGGCCTATTCCACGACCAAATTGGCCACCTCTGCAATGTTAATTTAGTCTTTTACTCTAAATCCCCTGGGATACATAAACAGACCTCCAAAGGGTAACAAATCAATAAAATGTCTAATTTGATTAACCACGTTTTCGCATCCATCAGGACAGCTCTGCGCGGAAATAAATAGGTGGGTAAATGAATAAAGAAGGGCACTCACTTGTGAGTATTTTCCATGTCTTCTTGTCATCATCATAGTACTGGACCAAATTGCTGGGGAGCCGGTCCGGCCCGGGAGGCAACCCTCCAACCAGTAACAGCATTTTCTTGTTAGAGCGAATTCTTCACCCAAAACAAAAGAGGAGATGGAGAACCACATTATTGTAGAGCCTCTTTAGTGGCAACGAAATCATAACCATCAAAAGAATGTTCCTTGCTTGCAGATTTCTATTTCATTTTTTCCTGTTTCTTTTCCCATTCATGTTTCAACAATTTTTTTTTTTGAACCAAGCAGAAAAATGATCAGAAGAGCAGCATATCCCCATACTCATGGAATAATAAGCTCCCTTTATGCAATTTGTTAGAGGTTCATTCTAGAACGACCTTTTTCTTATATTATCCCTTTAAATCATCACTCTTTACAGCTGAGTACACATGAAATGCTCTGGAGTTGTACTAAGGTTAAGCATTAAAGTTGCATGTCAAAAATCGTATTAGTCAAAATCATTATTATAAGCCATTCTCCACTCAAAGAACCTTGAAAAAATTAAGGTTATGCAGAGAGTTTGTGAGCCAACTCTTTAATCACCCAGGGAACTTCCAATACCAGTTTGGTACAATTAGTAGCACGGGGCTAACTGGGGTAGGTTAACGGGTATCGAGGAGACATTTTGTTTATTTAATTTAGCTGAGACTTCTGCCTTCATCTCCTTCCCAGCGCCCCCTCCCTCCCCAGCCTCCCCCCGCCCCCCACCCCATCCCTGGGCACCACTGGCGACACAGCAGCACCAATTGGTAAAAATGAGACTGTGAGGTTGTTTTGAGCCTCCCCAGAGTGGAGCCCTGCCAATGCTTGCCACTGATCCAGCGGCATGAACCTGCTCGACTGTGCAAAGTCACTCTAATTCCCTCCCTCTGTTTTTCTACCTTCTCCCCCAGGGGGCAACCACTGAAAGGAGTGACTACCCACCCATCAAGAGCTGGCAATTCGCTGCTATTAACCGTGACTGTGATTCCCAGTCTGCCTGGCAGTTCCTGAGAACAGGCCTGCAACGTCTCATATGCAGTAAAAGCTATAAGATGCACCCTGGCCGGCACACTCGACCTGATGGATGTGCGATCCTCAGGAAGGGTAATGGATTGAGCACACTTGCGATTGGAGCAGGGAGGGGAGGCCCAGACCCCCACAAGGGGCCTGCTGATTTAACGGTCGCTTTACATATAATTGAACTTTTCATTTACCTGAAAGGCTGAAGGTGGTGGTGGCAGAAAGGGAACAACCATGACTGAAGGAAAACGTCAATAAATATGAGAGGGTTCCCCTTAAATATGATCACAACCCGCGGTGGTGGCTCTGAATCTATTATTACATATTCAGCCTGTCGTTCTGATTCAAGGACGCTTGGCAAAGTACGCCCTTGTGGAGAAGCACTGTTTGTTGGTTAAGAACCTAACATTCGGAGAGTTAACTTAATACAGTTAATGACATTTCCATGTGAAGGAAGGGAACAAGAGAATTCCTTTAATGAAACTCTGGTGCCATTGAATGCATTGTATATGCCTCAGTAGAAAAAAATACCTTCTGGAGAAACTCCTATCGGGGAATCGTGGATAGTAAGTATAGCCATACTTACAGAAGAATGCATACTGTGATAGCAGCTTGCAATATTAATTTTGTCACAAACAAAGAAAACCCCTCACTTCTTTGAATTCACAGTACTTTGAAACTGTACCCATATGCCTTATAGACTGTAGTTGTGAAACAAAAACAGAATATGATAGCAAAGAGCTCCATACTTTGAGGATTTCAGTGATCGGGGTGGTTGGTAAGAGGGGTTATGGGAACTCAGTGCAGTAAGTACCTTTCTTTTATTTTGAAATGAGAACATACATGACTGATGTGCTATATAATCTCTTAAATGCATGGTTACAGAACTATTATAAGAGGATTTTATTATTGTAGTTTTTGGGTCCAAATAATCAGCCAGCCTGTGAGTATAAGAGGAATCAAGATGAGAGCAGATACTCTTTTTTAGGTTGCTATCAGTTACCACGTGTCGACATTGCTGTTCAACTGGAAGGCACCATTCTGTGGTTTTCACGATGTGACACGCCTACCTGCTGCCAGACCTCTGGTGGTGGCAGATAGACCACTATCTACGGTTAGATGTAAGAGGAAAGGACTCAGTGAGGTGGTAGTGTGACCAAAGCAATATAATTAAATTTCCGTTATGATATTTAAATAAAGGTACTCCTTTTAAAATGTGTTTCACGAATGACACATGGAGATAAATGAATGGCTTACACTCATTTGTAAGGTTGTTTCATTAATTGATAAAGCCCGCCTCCCTGGACCAATCCACATTGGTGATTTTCAACAGCGATTTAGATGGACCATCTCTGCAGACGAGGAGGGGATCTAGAGTCTTTGTTCTCTCTGCCTAAAGAGACGCTTGCTGCCATCTGTCCCCCGAGAACTGGCCTGAGACTACCGATCCTAAGCCACTGAATAGCTGGCAAATGACAACAACCCTCACCCCCGCCAACGATGACACGATTCAAAGCTAGCACAGCAGCAGCGACGGCCTCCACAGAAACTAAGACGAATCTCTAAATCAGCCAGCCTCCGCAGGGAATGTGACCAGGAATTCCTCGGAAGGAAAGGAAATCCCACCTACCCTCAGCGGCTGTGTGTTTCCTGTGAAGGCGAAGTGTTTGAAGTTCATCATGCGCAGCCTTCTTAGTGAGTGAAGACACATTTTAAATCCCGAATCACTACATTCATATCATCATCTATTTCACTTATTTTGGCATTGCGCTTGGAGCATCTTGTTTCTAAAGCTTGTCGTCACTCACTTCTCCAAACCAGTATCGATATTATTTA
Organism: Panthera uncia; assembly: GCF_023721935.1. Lineage (NCBI taxonomy): Eukaryota > Metazoa > Chordata > Mammalia > Carnivora > Felidae > Panthera > Panthera uncia. The sequence goes on along the minus strand of NW_026057586.1, from coordinate 39,476,128 downwards.
AGTCTAAACAAAGTTTAAAACTCTACCTGGTGAGGGTGAATCACACAGAAGCCAAAAATAGGATAAAGCGTGTGAGAAGTAACCGAGTGCAGAAGAAGGAACACATAGACTAACAAAACACGTTGGAGTGGTTCCTCACCATTTTCTCCATTGACTGTCAAAACAGCCTTACGTCCCAGATAGAGCTCCATTTTACAGGGAGGTGAGAAAGTTCCCACAGTCAAAGCATACACTGTGTTGAGACCTAGGCCTTCATATGCTACCACGCCTGTGATCTTTTTACAATTCAAATTTGGTTTTTTTTTAATTTTTATTTTACCATAACTTCTGACTAAGACCCAGATGACCTGGATTCTAGGGCTAATTTTGCCATTCGACAGAGTAACTTTGTATAAATGACTTGGCTTTTTGGAGCCTCTGGTTTCTCATAATAGATGAATAGTATCTGACTTGCCTCTTGAAGGGATTGCCATGAGGATTATCCAAAATGAAGTGAAAAGTTCTACGTAAACTCTAAGGGAAGTGATTATTGATCTGTAGATATTGGCAACACAACGTGGGCTTCATTTCAACATACCAAGCCCGATTAAATAGTTAAAAAAGAAAAATAATATTTTTCTCTGATATTCTTGTTGAGCTCATGTATATAAATACAAGCTAATGAAGAGGACTTCACTACCCAGCTGTTATCTTATGTGTTCTTAGAAAATTATCACTTTAATTACATTGGATATCTTTTGAGCCTTGTTATGAGAAAATATACATTTGGACAGTACATAAAACTGAACCTTTCTGGATCCAAATAAAGGACCCTAATAGAGATCACTCTACATTTCTTATTTCATAAGAATAAAACAAATGAGACAAACCATCACATATTTTACTTTGATTTAAATGCAATGTCAACTATTCAATTACTCCTAGAAAGTAATACACGTGAATAATTCCTGTGGAAAAGCTTCCATTCTTTTTACAATGTGCAATTATAATAGTGACAATGACAATAATGACAGATAATAATGCATGTGTATTGGATATTGAAACCTCTGATTATCATGCTATTTATTTGATGTGTGTGAACTTCAATTTGAAAACACCATGATAAAAAAGATACCTTGTGAACCAGAGAAGTAAAATTAGGAGAATCTGAATTAACTTGCTGAAGGGGGTTTCAATTACTCTTTTCTAAATAATTCCAACCTTACAGGTTTCATTTTAGATTAGCAAAATCTACAAATGTAGCCCTTTTGCAGTGATTAGAGTTCCTTCATATGGCTACCTGTATACCTGTTAGAAGCCCTTTATATAGGGAACCAATTTAGCCAAAATTAATATGTTCTCTTCAAATTTGTTAATATTTTTAAAATACATGTACTCCTTTTTACTCTTCAACTTGACACCACCTAGATCAAACTAATGTGTTTAAAAGACATGGAATTAGAGACAAAGAGCTTAGTATGTCATGATTAATATTATTTCGATGCCTTTGATTTGGGCTCCTAGATTCTTGCATAGAAAAATATAAGGTTAAAAAGGCAATGGAATTTGAAGGTCCCCTTTGTTCCATCTCAGTAATTGCCCAACATTTACCATGTGTCATATTTGTGTGTGTGTGTGTGTGTGTGTGTGTGTGTGTGAGTGTGTGTGTGTATACGCATGTGCTCGCGCGCATATGTAGTTTGGTTACGGGGATGAATGATTGAAGGATGACCTAAAACCTCCTGGTGTAAACAAATTTTTCATCATACTGGTGCTGTAAGTACAGTAAAGTGTCATTTATTTATATTTCAGTGATTTGGAACTTTAATTATTGGGAAACAGGCCAGATAAAGTTTACCTTTCCATGATACATGAAAAAAGTTTTCATGAACTAAATTGCAAGAAGAATTTTAACCTGTTTAACAACTCAGGAGGTCTGCTGGCATTTTAGAGCTACCTATGTCCATTTAGACCAAATTCATTTTACAGACTACAAATCTTTCTCATTTATGTGGTAAAGAAAATATTCTATAATCTTCTAAGACTCATTAAATGAGGGAGTTAGAAGACAACTTTGAAGTAATCTAGTTCAGTGATCCCCAAGCCTGGTGAGTCACCAGAATCATCTGAGGGAATTATAAGATTTAGATTCTTGATATGGATTCTCCAGGCTCCACTCCCAGAGATGATGATTCAATTGGGATGAGGCCTTAAAAATCAGTAATGTTTCACAGTCTTCCAATTGATTTAACTAATGTAGAGCCAGATTTGAGGTCACTGATTTGGTCCTGCTCTCTACCTAAAGTAGAAATCTTTTCAGTAGTATTTTTTTTTTGTAGGTAATTATTCTTATCAATTATGCGATTTATTTTATTGTTTACAAAATTTTAATGTTTATTTTTGAAAGAGAGAGAGAGAGAGAAAGAGAGAGAGAGAGAGAGAGACAGCGAGTGGGGGAGGGGCAGAGAGAGAGGGAGACACAGGATCTGAAGCAGGCTCTGGGATTTGAACCCTCAGTACAGAGCCGGATGCGGGGCTGGAACTCATTAACCTGTGAGATCATGACCTGAGCTGAAGGCAGATGCTCAGCCGACTGAGCCAGGAGCCTCTCAATTACGCAATTTATAACAAAATGGACCTTAGTTTTTCAAAACTGCTTTATTGTGGAAAGATGGCAGACAGTTGTGTTAAATATCTGTTTTTCTCCTTATGCTGAGCTGAAAATCTACCCAAGTCTTTTAGAGAAAAAAGAGCAAGCACTTGTGTCTGTTCTGGCAGGCTTCAAATATTGCAAGATAGTTGCCATAGGTCTTTTCTTTTCCGTGTTAAAAATCCTCCTTTCTTTCTGAGAAAGTTTCCGTTTTCCCTAGCATCACACTCACCTCCTTAAAATATCTCTGCACCATCATTGTCCCCTTTGAAATATGTGATCAGAATTGTATACAATATAACAAATGTGGTATGTGATATGATGTATACATATGCATATATATAAAAATACATGCTATAAGGTTTTCTAAAATTACAGTAGTCTTTTAGCAGCCACAGTGCAGTGGTGGATTCCTGTTAAGCTTCCAGAGGATTACAAATATAAAAATTTTTTTAAAACCAAGAGTTTTCGGGGCGCCTGGGTGGCTCAGTCGGTTGAGCGGCCGACTACGGCTCAGGTCACGATCTCGCGGTCCGTGAGTTCGAGCCCCGCGTCGGGCTCTGTGCTGACAGCTCAGAGCCTGGAGCCTGCTTCCGATTCTGTGTCTCCCTCTCTCTCTGCCCCTCCCCTGTTCATGCTCTGTCTCTCTCTGTCTCAAAAACGTTAAAAAAAATTTTTTTTAAATAAAATAAAATAAAACCAAGAGTTTTCAAGTCAGGTTTTTCCTATCCTATATTTCTTCTAGTTAAATATTTTAAACATCAACATGTGATTATTTTTTAATGTTTTTGTATCTTCTACTGATTTAGGTATTTTGTTTCAATTCACTTATTTTTTTTAATTAAAAAATGTTTATTTATTTTTGAGACAGAGAGAGAGAGAGAGAGAGAGAGAGAGAGAGAGAACATGAGTGGGGGAAGGGCAGAGAGAGAGGGAGACACCAAACTTGAAGTGGAGTCCAAACCTGGAGCTGTCAGCACAGGACCCCACGTGGGGCTCGAACTCACTAACTATGAAACCATGACCTGAGCTGAAGTCAGATGTTTAACCAACTGAGCCACCCACGCATCCTTGTTTCAATTCCCTTATTACTTAGCAGTTATTAATTGAGTTTGTACTATGTTCCAGGTACCATTCTAAACACTAGAGCTAATGATGGGAATAAGAGGTATAAATTCCTTGTTCCTCATGGCACTTACTTCCATCCTAGAGGGAACATCTATTGAAAATATCATGGTTCTTGAAGTAGAGAGCCTGGTTGTTAAGGGCATAAGCCTTACAACTTGGGCGAGACCCCTGGTTTCAGTTCTTTCAAGAAGAGTGACCTTGGGCTGTTTTCCCCTTTTAACCTTATTTATAAAAGAGTGATAACAACAGACGTGAGGCATAGTTTTTTTTTTTTTTTCAGGAATAAATTAAACAATATATGCACAACATTTATAAAGTGCTAGATAAATTCTATCATTACCATCCTCCTCTTCTTCCTCATCACCATCATCATCAGTATTAGCTATTTCTTTGTGTAACTTGCAGATTTGACAAGGTAGTGTGGCCTATGTCCCCATCCAAGTTTTATTACTTAAAAATAATAGTGTTGTATTTCTTTTGTTCAGGTGTTTTAATTATCGTAACTTGTTCACAATACTAACTCATTGGGGTTTTACTCTGGAGTTCCTCATATATAGCCTTTAGGAGTATATAGTTTTTTTTTTTTTTTTTTTTTTTTTGAAACAGAGATTTGATGGAAAAACTAGGCAGTTATGAAGTAGCAAAGTAAACTGGGATAGATGATCATCTTCCCATCCTCTTAAGGCCAACTTAGTTTTAATTTAAGAGTCAGTCACACATGAATTTAAATTCTCTTTCTACCACTTCATAGGTTCATACCCTTGGGTAATTTCAATCTCTTTACACCTCAGTTGCTTCATCTGTAAAGTGGGGGTGCTGTGAGGGTTAAGTGTAATGGGAAAATAAATGGTTGTGAATAAAATCACCTTCTAGAGCCAGTCCCTTTAACAAATGAAAAGTACTTTGTGCTGCTGATGCCTTGAAATAAGTGTCTCTGCATAGTGAAGGAAGAGAAAAACTGATACCTCTAACATAATCCAGTAGGGAGAGGCTGGAGAAGATTGGAAGAAGTTATGACTCATTCCCATTACTTTCCAATTTCAATGGACTTTACTAAACCTATGATGGCTTGGTATTTTCTACTAGCAGGGAGAAAGGACAATTTCGCATCTGGTGGTACAGCAGGGATGTATAGTGGTGGGTCTGGAAGGCAGGAAAAGCCAGAATGAGGCAAGCCCCCAGGGATTCACAGAAGTGACGATGGTTTTGGGTTTCCACCGGCCATGAGATTGGTGGGGTTTCCAACAATTTTACCAGATCTGGGAAGCCACCAGCTGACATTTGGTTCACATGTGGAAAATATTTATGTCGTTCCCATGGTAATCAATTGATTAATGATAACAATTATTATTATGCATAATTATTAACTTTACAAATCACTCATGTGAAAATCAATCATTGGCATTTGACTTTTTCTTATATTGCTTAGAAGCCTTTCAGAAACCATAGGTTGTGCTGTTTATAAATAGCCAGAATCTTTACTGCATAAGCAAGTTTCACAAAAATATAAAACCACTGGGCTTCCTACAGTGGTGTGGATCCAGATCTCATTAACAAATTCAACCTGCTCACCCTTTGGTCTGCCATCTCTCTTTGTTAAAGATGTCACCAAGCCCTATCAAAGTCACCAGTTAAAAATTTTTTTTTTGATGTTTATTTATTTTTGAGGGAGAGAGAGAGAGAGAGAGAGAGAGAGAGAGAGAATCTGAAGCAGGCTCCAGGCTCTGAGCTGTGAGCACAGAGCCCCTGGCAGGGCTTGAACCCATGAACTGTGAGATCATGACCTGAGCCAAGGGCGATGCTTAACCAACTGAGCCACCCAGGCGCACCTCAAGTTACCAAGTTTTATGATAATCGTGACCCTTCTGCCATTTTCTTGCTATAGTCGATCTTTTGCCAAGTCCTATAGATTCTAGAGCCGTAAAGTTTCTTCGGCCTGTGTCTTCATCCCAGTCAGACCACTGTTAGTCTGATTCAGCTGGGTCGGCTTTCTCCCGAGCTGATGTAGCAGTGGTGTCTCTCCTTTCTGCACTCCCATTGTATCTCCCCTCAAATTTGAATAAATTTGTCAAATTAATTTCACCAAAGCCTGATGTTAGCTATCAACCACTTCAGTCTTCTTTTGAAAAACTATCAAACAATTCCCCATTACCTATCATCTACAGGGGGCACATTTCCCCCACATTGTAACTTCCCTTTTCTCTCTCACAGGTAAATGCCTTCCCTGAGATTCTTTTCAGGGATAAAAGAGTTTCTGAGTTAAGGTCTGAAAAAAACTTGAAAGAGGAATTTCAGCTGGAAATTGCTTAGACCATGGGGAAAAGTAAGCAGAGGAAGATCCGGAGTGATTGGCCAGGAGGAGACTTTGAAAATCAGCTAGCCTTCCCTAAACTTCCAGCTAGAACGGTCCCCAAAAGTCCCCAGAGGACAGCTGCTACCCTTTTCTTAAATTTTTCCAGAGAAGTAAACTCCCTTGAGAATTTGTTCCAGCTGATTTGCTGTTGTATTTAGGTTTCTTTATCATAGCTGTTCTTGGTAATTACACAGCAGCTTTCATCGGAAGAGCCTTTAAATAGACCTGATAATGCCTCTCTGAGGTAGGTAAACACAAAGTATCATTATCCCCATTTAACAGACGAAAGAATAGAGGAAAAAGGGCTTGGGCATCTTTTCCAGTGCCTCGGGAGGGGTTTTATTTCCTCTATTTCACAGAGGAAGTGTCTCTAGGGTTTTCTCACACCACCCTTCTGTGATTCTCAGGGTCAAGTGTAATTGAAAATGCCTTAGCTTCCCATCTTCTGACATTGGTGCTGCCCCTCTTCCTACCACTGTGAGTCTGGCTGCATGATGACAGGGGACTGGTCAGTTGTACACATTATTCAGTTTTTCTAAGATGGAAGTAACTTTAAGATTTGCTTGATCATATCATAAAGACAATTCATGCTTGCTGAGAAAAATTCTGTCTATATTTATAAGCAAAAAGGACTTAGTATCTAATAGGTGGTCAATAAATACTTCTTGTGTGAATGAGAAAATGATAAATTAAAGAATGAATGGGTGAAAAGTCACTGGTAATCCCACCTTTGAGATACATATCATTACAGATTCTTTATCATCTTTTTTCCCCCTCTCATCTGTTTTAACTTCCAGTCAGTGAGTGGTGAGGACATGAGAAGGCAAAAGGGGATGAGGAAAAGTCATGTTTCTGAACTATAAGGTGGGAGAGTCAGAGAGTAATACTTTGGGGGGCAGTCTTATTAACAAACACCCAGATCTAACCTGCCACCATTACTCTGCATTGCCCCAAACCCTTTTGTTTTTTATGCCTACTTGCACATGTCCAAATAATCAGTCTTACCGTTACCACACATCCATGAGTGTTAGTGGATACCTCTTTCTCTTTGTTCTTTGAGATTATTATTGTCTCATAGAAGGGGAGCTACCCCGATAGAGAAATGTTACCAAATTTCAGTTATTAGCACAATATTGAACCTTCATATTTGCTATCTTCACACACTGATATTATTTAATATTTTATTTAAAACTGCTCACTAAAAAAAAGAAAAACAAAAAACAAAAAACAAAAAACATAAAACTGCTCACTTAAAAAAATGTTTAATACCATTCTACTCTAACGTTCCCAGGGCTGGTTGCTCCCAGAGTCACCTGGGAAAGCTTTTACAAAGTATCAAGAACGGGGGCAACCTCTCAGAGATTCTGGTTTAACAACCCAGGGTGGGACCCAGCACTGGTTTTTGTCTGTTTGTTTTTTAAAGCTTTCTGTGGGATTCAATTGCACGGGTAATACTGAGAATTACTGCTCTAAGTAATTGTATTTATGAATTATGGGCTTCATGGGTTAATTGTTTATTTCTAATACATGCTCAAATGTAGTAATACCTCAAAAATAAATAAACATTTAAAAATTTTTAGAAACGGGGGCACCTGGGTGGCTCAGTCGGTTAAGCATCCGACTTCGGCTCAGGTCATGACCTCACGGTTCGTGGGTTCGAGCCCCGCGTCGGGCTCTGTGCTGACAGCTTAGGGCCTGGAGCCTGCTTCAGATTCTGTGTCTCCCTCTCTCACTGTCCCTCTCCTGCTCATGCTCTGTGTGTGTGTCTCTCTCAAAAATAAATACACATTAAAAAAAATTGAAACGCAGTATTACCTAACTTGCTACGAGAAATTTAGAAAGGGCTTTTTGTGTACCGTCTGAAATTGCCTCACGTCCTCCCAGTGGTAGGTCATCATAGTTGAGGACACGCTATAATGAATGGAAGAAACCGGGACTTTAAAATTTGAATCTCTAAACATTGGGTTACATTCCACCCCTGCCAATAGTTACGTGTTTGGCCGTGAGAAGATCGACCTCTTTGCCGACTACGGCTTTGCACTTCGCCATCCCAGATGACCACCTTCACGCTCCTCACCTCAGCCCCTGTAGCTCGCCAGGGTCTCCCCCAATTCTTCCCTGGCACGTACGAATTCCGGGTGAGTTGGGAATGTGACCATGTCTTCCTGTGTGTGGACGGGGTAGTTTGCTCGTGCCTTTGCCTCTTTCCTCTGGAACCCAACCTGTAGACTGGTTAATGGTGGTAGAGGTAGACAAAAAGCGTTCATCTGAACCCATGAAATGCAGGCCTCCCCGGGGCTTAGCTCATAAGCCTGAAGGGCCAGAACAGGGCCATGTTTACGCTGTACAGAGCACTTCACACTCCATCCTTGGTCCTTTGCTTCACGAGGGACCGTGGCTTCTGGCCAACTTGACACCCGCTGCATGCCCTGCCCTGCTCCTTCCACACCTCCCAGATTAAAGCTTCCTTTAGCAACTAGAAGCAGCTGAATATCTTCTTTGCTTGATTACCTATATAATCCCTAATTCTAATACCTAGTACTTAGTGCCTTTCTTCTGAAGAGCATAAATTGCAATGGAAATGGCATCTCATTAATCCTCCTCGCATCCCTGTGAGGAAGTTGAGTGGCAAGTATTACCTCCTAGACTAATCCTCGTGCCTGCGCGTGGGACACCGGGTCTCACTGCTCACTAGCACAGATGCTTGCTACCGAACGAGCTGGCAGGGACAACCAACGTTTGTGTGATAGGAGAAAGCTCTTCTCCTTGTTCAAAGGAGAAGTGGTTCTATGCAGCCTGTCACAGAGGAGCCATTCGAGCCCTGTGTAGCTCGGTGACAGGGGGAGATAGAGCATTACTCACGCTAGTGATGGACTCATAAGTAATGCCTGCTCTTAAACTCCTAATAAAGCTCAATTTTTAGACTCTGCTGCCTCCTGAGAACCAGTCTCATTATTGAGACTTCTCTTTCTTTCTTTCTCTCTCCAGCCCATCTGGCCCGCTTTTTGAAGAGATAAAGTGACTTCCTGACCTGAGGAAACTGGTACCTGCTTGCTGCCCAAGAAGAAGTGCAGAAAGACACAAGGACACTGTTGAAAATTCACGTTCAGGATATAACAGACCTGGCTACAATTCCTTGTCTCTGAGAGTCTGGCACGCAATGGTCAAAACAAATAGATTAACAAAATCAGCATTCCGAAGGAATCAGCTTTCCAGTGATGCTGAGGGGGACCATGGCTAGATCCTACCTCATGATCTAGAGCCTGATTTTATCCATTACTCTAACTCCAGGGAGAGATTTCTCTTGGGGAAGCTAGGAAGCTTGTTCTGAGGAACTGGAGCCAGCCTCCCGCCAAGTGGGCTGTTTCCAGTTGGAGAGTCACTGCAGGAGTGGCCATACAGGAAGACAGTGAGAAAAGTTAGTTAGGAACCGAATATATTACTCCAGGCTTCTCTTGGAATATTCATGGCAACACATAGGTGTCCATCTTCAATTCAAGAAAAGGGAGTTTCGGCTGATACCTTCTAAATGGGCCCAGAATTTGAGTTTAGGGGAAGCATAATTCTATGAGACCATCCTGGGGTTAAGACAAATGAAGACGGTTGCCCTTACTTTTGGGTAGACACATAGCAAGGGACTGAGGCAGGCCCGGGGTGTGTGTGTGTGTGTGTGTGTGTGTGTGTCCTGTGGAGACAATGAGGTGTGGCTTGTGGGATCCAGCTTAGGGACACCCTGCTGCTGTGGGTAAAATAGGAATCTCTTATCCTCCTCCTCTTTTCCTCTCCCTCCCTGTGGGGAGCCAGTTCTTTCTGTTCTTTGCTGCTTCACCAACCCTGGAGGGCCTAATGCTAAAGTAAACCCTAGCTCCAGGGCTCTGTGAGGCTGAGAGACTCTCCAGCGTTCCCCCTGCCAAGGGCATCTGTGTGGAAGGCTCACAGACCCTCCCAGTCGGCCAATGCATGACACTGCCCTCTTCAGTTATCAGATTTTCGCCAGGCGGAAACAAATTATCTTGGGAAAATTGACCACATTCTCTAAAACTGAATTGTGAACACTGTACTGTGTGGCTTGAATTATTCTGAAAATTCTCTGGTGCAGTAGGTACCCCAGTCTCATCATGAGGACATAAATCCCTTAGAGTCTGGTAATTCCAATAACTTTCTCTATCACTCATTTCCCCTCTCCTCATGTTAGTTTACCAGAGTACTTTGAATTTTGCAACACATTTCCCTCAGACGTATCTTTCAGTAAATTACTGTTCGCATTTTCTCCCTTCTTCTATGATAGATATGTAGCAAATTGGAAAACAGAAGCAATTTTTTGTTTAGTCTTAGGATTTTCGAAGTGTGGTCCAAAAACCACCAGTAGCAAAACCACCTGGGATGTTGCTAAATATGTAGGTTCCTGGGTCCACATTCCTGATCAGTTCATGAAGAATCTCTGAGGTAGGGCTAGGGAAGATATATTTATTTAAAAATCTCTATTGGTGATTCTTAAGAGAACCACTGACTCACACAAGACTTTCTGAGGTCGAGGAAAGAGGATATTTTTCTCTTATAAAGGCTTTGTATTGCTGGAAGAGCTATTAATATATTGCTGACTTGGATCACTGCTCAATTGCCTATATAACTTTGCCGTACAGACTTAGTTGAAAAGTAACAATTCAGTTAGCTTCCCTAACCTGTTTTCAGATGCCTGTATCCTATCACTGGCTCTTGTTATAAACCGAATTGTTTCTGCCAAATTTATATGTTGAAGGTCTAACCCCCAATGTGACAGTACTTGAAGACAGGGTCTTTGGGAGGTAATTAAGGTTAAATGAGGTCATAAGGATAGGGCACTAATCCGATAGGACTGATGTCCTTATAAGAAGAGGAAGAGACACCAGAAATCTCTGTCCCACTCTCTCTGCGGGTACACCCACAGAAAAGGCCATGTGAGAACATGGTGAGAAGGCTGCTGTCGGTAAACCAGGAAGAGAGGCATCACCAGAAACCAATCCTCCCGGCAACTTGACCTCGGACTTCCAGCCTTACAGAACTATGAGAAAACAAAGTCCTGTTATTAAGCCACCCAGTCTGTGTGGCAGCTCAACCAGGCTAATACAGACTTCCTTACAACCGTCCAACCAACAGGACCACAGGGCAGAAGAGACCAATGAGGCTCACACTCACTTTTGGGAACTAAGCCTTGAGAAGGGGCCTTCTATGGTCAAACTTGCACAACTACCTCGAGAAAGGATTTTTCTAATTTCACCACAAAATAACTATACCTTATAGCAGCCTACCAGCTACACTCTATATGGAGAATTTGGAATATGGGGAGGCAGGCTCCTTATCTAGTCCTGTTTGGTGCCCAAGCACCATACATACGCAGTAAATGTTAATGGATAACAATGTTCCAGTAGAGGAAGGGCAGCTAGTAGGGATAATAACAGATACGGCTAATGGAGAGAAGTGATTCGTATAAGCTTTTGTGGCAGACTCTAATTAGTGCCTATAAAGCCATAGACACGAATTTCTTTGTGCTTTCAGAAATTCTAAATGCTTCTTATGCTCTGAGACTCTATAGTTTCCTTGCCATAAAAAAGGTGAAACATTTTCCAGAAAAATCTTTCAGAGTTGAGAATTATTCTTTCTAGGTCAAAAAGACTGCTGTTTTCTGGAACTCGGGCTCTCGGTTTGACTAGGCTGATGGAAGGCTTGAGGGGCTCCTGTCTGTACAGGGGGTGCTTCTTCCCTGGAATAGAGTTTTACTTAGACTACCTGCTGCTGGTTTAGTTTGCTGTGTCCTAAGTCTGGAGAAATCACAAGCCTTGAGTTCATGGGAGTGCATTACAGCGATGTTGACATATTTCCATTTTGCTTCATCTGCTTTTGTCTCTTCCCAAATGTTTACTCTCAGAATGTCTGAGTGACAGCTGAAGTTTGTTAGGCTTCTAAGGATACTGAAGTGACTGCCTAGAATGAGTACCTTCTCTCCGTGAGTAAGACCTCCACAGACGGAAGAAGATGCCTGCCTTCTAAACACACACACGAGTGACCGATTTGAAGAGGTTACCTGCTTTCTTGGGATCTGTTGGCAGTGCATACTAAAAACGGTAAAGTTATCATATTTTCTGAAAACACTTTGTCCCCTTGACTATCCAGCTAAAGAAATCCACGTTAAAATTCCTACCACTTTGCACCCAGATCTGTGATGGCCTGGAGTCTTCTTTGTTATGTAATGGAGACACAAACCTTTACAGAAAGCAAAAATTTGATTGCTGAAACAGATTCATAATCAAAATAGAAACCGTCCACCCAGAAGCATAAACACTCAGTTTAGGAAACAATGTGCTGAACATACTTCCGTATCCACACGCTCAAAGCAACAGTTAGTGCAGTAACATACCTAACCTACTGAGAGTAGTAAACGTAATTTCTTGTCAAGAGTACCAGGTATTTTTTGTCCCCGAGGAAAACTGCCAGGAGACTGTAGCAAAGGAAGATGGAAGAGGACAAGTTACTCTCATGCTGAATTTAGCTTTTCCACGTCAGAAACTGCCTCGGTGATGTGTGTAGTGAAGCCCTCAGCTGAAACCCAGCCATGACTGAAAATTCTGGGCTGTACTAGTTCCTGCCGATCCCCAGAAGGGACACTTTTGCCTCCCCTTCCAATGGAGAGCACTTGTTTTGCAGTTTTGTTTTCTTTTTACATATGTCTTCTTCTTCTGCAGTGGCTCTTCTGCATTAGCATTGTCTTGGCAACCAAAAAATTTCACTTCATGTCATTGTCTCGGCAACCAAAGAGTTTCCCACGTTTCCCTAAAATAGCTATTGTGTAAACAGAGTTTGAATAAAAATGTCTTATGTACCTCTAAGAAAATTTAAATAAATAAATAAAGTACGTAACAGTTTTTGAACACATTTTTGCTTCACCAAGTCCAAACTATCGGTTGAGAAATACAATGCCTAAGTAAATATAAAGCCAAAATCATCACACGAAGAAGAAAACAAACAACAAAGTCAACCGCAGATATTTTCTCCTGTCGTACCCAACACCAGGAGTTTTAGTAATAGACATATGTGTCATACCAGCTTATCTTGAGAGTTTTCCACTGTACGTCAGGTCAGCATGCATTTTCTTTGCATTCTCATCGGCTGCAACACCCAATTCCTGCAGAAGGTGAGCCCTGGGGGTGATGCAGGAGCCCTAAGAAACACTACTAAAGATGCTTCAAAGGCTCATAACTCAATAAGAAGGAGACAACCCAGCTAAAAAATGGCCAAAGGGTTTGAATAGACATTTTTCAAAACAAAAGGAACATGTGGCCAATATGCATGTGAAAAGAGGCTCAACATTGTTAGCCATTAGGGAGATGCAGACCACAGTGAGCTAGAACTTCACAGCCACAAGGACAGCTATGGTCAAGAAGATGACAACAAGCATTGGTGAGGCTGTGGAGAAATTGGAAGCTTTACACACCGTTGGTGAGAATGCAAAGTGGCACGGCTGCTTTGGAAAACAACCTGACAGCTCCCCAAAAGGTGAAACATTTGTTCCTTGTTTTCTAAATAGCATATGAGCACTTCCACTCCCCAGTATACATATATATACACATCTATAAGAAATGGAAACATAGGTCCATACACAAACTTGTACATAAATTGCCCATAGCAGCATTATTTATAACAGCAAAAAGTGGAAACAACTCAAATGCCCACCAACTGATGGGTGAATAAAATGTGTTATAACCATACAATGAAATACTATTCAGCCATAAAAAGGAATGGAGTACTATTACGTGCTTCAATGTGGATGAACTTTGAAAACATTTTGCTACATGAAAGAAGCTGGTCGAAAAGACCACATATTGTGTGATTCCACTTATTGGAAGTGTCCAGAAAAGCAATACTATGGATCTCCGGAGCCAAGAAAGTGGATTGATGGTTGTCTAGGGCTGAGGGGAGCAGGAGAGAGATGGGAGCTGATTGCTAACAGATATAGGGTCTTTTGGAGGGGGGTGATAAATGTTCTAAAATTAATTATGGTGATGGCTGCACAACTCCAAAACTACTGGGTTTTACACTTCAAATGAACAGATTGTATGCTATGTAAATTACATCTCAAGAAAGCCATTTGACATGAATCCACCATGGTTTTTCTAATGTTTCCAATTGCTGACATGGATGGATGACGAGGACAGAGCAGACTCCAAGCCTGGCCTAAGCTCTGTAGTTCACTCGAAGGTGGATAAAACGGACATTTTAGCAGAAACCTTATCACTATCAGAGCAACACTTGGGATTCATGCCATGAGAATCCAGCTCTAGAAAGAACATATCGTATGGAATTAGGAGTCCTAACAAGTAAACAGAAGAGCAAATTAGATATAAATAGAACTACTCTTGTGAAAATAAAATCTATCAATTATTAAGTGTTCATAGCCAGGCACTATGTTTAGTGTTGTACCTACATTCTTCCAACATTCAGAATTGTCCAGATGAAGTGGGTGTTAGTGTGTAAACTTTATAGGTAAGCAATCTGAAAACAAGTAAATTACCTAAAGAAAGCCAGCTTATAAGTGGTCCAGGTAGGATCTGACCCACGTCTGTGTGACTTTTGGGTCTTAATTGCTATGCCATAGAACTGTTTAAGATATTTGCATTATAACATAGCCATTTCATTGGTACCTCCTCTTATGCCATACTCTCTCCCTTATTCATATATGTGTATTTCCTAGCTTTACTTTCTAGTCCCTACCTACAAATGTCATTTTGGAGTGAACACTCAGGAAAACCTTCAAATAGGGAGATTACAGGGAATGCCACTGACAGTCGCGGTGTAGTTGTCATAGTTACCAATCCACCCAATTGGTCTTTGCTACGAGGCACACACTTCTGCCTCTATATAATACACCAATATTGGCTGGGTTCCATCACAGTATCACTGAACCCTGTTAATGCATACGAAGTAGAAAGTGCTGAGGTTCTAGTGTGCATAGTAAAGCATTAAAGTTTTTCCTTCAAAGTTTCCCTCTTGGACTCACAGGTATTACATTCTCTCTTCTAATCCCTTCCATTTGCCCAGGACGTTCTGGTGTGGTTGGTCTTGAGAGGTGCTGAAAATCAGGGCCACACAGCGGTCTGCTGCTTTGTTCTAAGCGGGATTTACAAACACGGTTATTTTCTTTTGGTGAAAAACTGATTCTCCCAACCCAGTAATTCCTCACTCAGAGCCAGACTGTGAGTTGTTGACTGAGCTGCATCCACTCCCACATACAAAATAGAACTTCCGCTGCTAAAAACACATGTCCAAAATCTCTGTACAGAAAAACTTAAAGCTGCCAGCCAGCAATACGCACTCTGGCTGTGGATACGCACACAGACACGTACACACATCCATCTATCCGCATTTTTCCACAATGCTTTTACATTTGCAAGGACTCTTTCTTCTCTAATATTGGTGCTGTCTCTCTTCCTCCTCCTCTCCATTTCACCGGCCTCGCCTGTCTTCAGAGGCACCTGAAGGCACATAAGGCAGGGAAGTGAAACCGACTGTAATTCTTCAGTTCACTTCTCTGCAGCCTCCAGTGAGCCAGTCTCCATACGGTGGCCCAGCTGAGCTCTGAGGAAGTTCAGAGTCCCTGCGCAGGTGCAATTTACCAACCGCTCACAGGCGCGCTGGGAGCCCAGGACCTGACATATGCATGTGAGGGGCTCAGGGACAGCAGAAAACGAAGCCTCCAAGCTTGACTTTATGAGATTAAAAAGAAAGCGGACTCTCCTCTATGAATGGAAGAAACCAAAGGCTTTTATACCTAAAAAGGCCATCATTTTCCCTTTGAAGAATTATATATAAATTACTGAGAGTAATCAGAAAGTCTAATCTTCCCACTTCCTTCTGATGCCCTTGTGTTCACCTTCGGGTTCCCTCTACTTCATTCTTCTGGTCTTAAGAGTCTCTGACTAATTCTGTGCTCCAGTGAAATCACAGATATGTTCGAGAGGTTTCTTGACAGGCAAAAATGTATTCGAGTAAATTTTGCTTAATGTATCTTTTAAAATTAGTAAGTTAATTTTAAAGAGCATTTTCTGTTTATGTATAACACACATATGTGTGTTACATGTATGCACATATACACATATGTATATATACACACATATATCTATATCTATATCTATATATCTATATATCTATGTTTTTGTTTGTTTGTTTGTTTGTTTGTTTTCCTTCATTGTTTCAGCCTATCTTCACCAAAACCCTGGCAGGTAGAACTATAATTATTAACCCATTTTACTGATGTGGGGTTCAGCTAAAGTGGAGCTAGGACACATATTTAGGTTTATGACTTCAAAGGCAGTGTTTCCACCATATTATCGCTTATTGTCTCAGTTCAAATTAACAACAACAACAACAACAAAAAAAAACCATGCTGATTTTTTCCACTGTGGAATTCAGCCATGTACTTGATAATTCTTGACAGGTCCTTCCTCTATGATTTGGACAATACTTCCCACATAACCCCTAGCCACACCCACTTTCTTTCTGTCTCTGGAAGGTACCAAACTTTTCTCTGCCTGGTGATCATGTCTGTTCTCTTCTCCCAGCACGTTCTTTCCCTGGGAGGCACACCTTGCCTTCCTCCAGACCCGTCACTCTGGATATCTTATCTTTCAAGGCTCATCTTAAACTTCTTTGTAGAGAAAGTCTTCTGTGGCCACCCCGATGAGGTTATAGCACTTGGTTATGTTGTCCCACTACATGGCAGTTGGCTACTCTATAGCATGTATTACCGGTATGACTGATTTATGTAATTCTTTATTCATTTTCCTTACACTGTAAACTACACAGAGTCAGCAATATGCCAATACCTACTTGGGGGATAGTCCACATCAGAACTTCTTGTTGGTGGTTTATTGCAACGCGTGATCCCAAGTTCCCACTGTCGGGGTGGGTTGGTCATAGGCATGGGTTTAGAAAAGCTGCCCAAGGTTGTGAAGGTCCCCTCGCTTCTCAGGTCTCCTGCCAGTTCCAATCATACTGAATTATTAAGATGATTTTCCAAAGAATGCGCTATATTTTCATCTCCTCCTTTGGCATAACAGATTGTCCCCTTTGAACTCTGACACTTCTGAAACTACTGCATTAACTAGCACAAGAACACAGAGGTTTTTGTTTTTAAGTAGGCTCCATGCCCAATGTGGGGCTTGAACTCATGACCCTGAGATCAAGAGTTGGATGCTCTACCAACTGAACCACTCATGCACCCAAAGAACACAGAGTTTTTAATAAAATGTCTTGATTAACTCAGATTACAAATATATGATTACTGAACTGAACTGAATCATAGGAGTGAAATACCACGATTGACCTTTTTTTCTTGGGGAAACATTCTTTTTTTGTTTCTTTTAAGGACTGACTTTTTTCTTTTCAATGGAACACCATCTATAACCTTGTAAACTATATAAGTTGGGTATGTAGTGACTTAAATGCTTCTAAATTTGTACTTCTTTGTCCAAAAAATATTGAACACTTACTTACTCTCCAAGCTCTAGAATTTCCTTGCCCATCTTTCTATACTGCTAGTCCTCTTTTTCTTTCTTTTTCAGATGCTTTATCTTTTAATAATTTCTTTGATTTCCCATATTGCCTTATATTTTCCTTGCTGCTTCTTTTTCTTCTTTTTCACTTCCCTAGGATTTATTTTCTCTCTTTGCATCATAAATATTCACAACTTTCATTTCCCCACTATTGTAGGCTTTCTATACTACCTTTCTGCCTTAATTCTGATGTTGCAAATAGTCCTAACCCTATTTTCATTAATATTATTTGTGACTAGATAGACTGTTTTAATATTCACAGTGAAACAGACATATTCACTGGTTCATCTGTGTTACAACTGAGAGTCCTTCTTCTGGTTAAACTCATTCTCCTGCCTATATCATAATAGTGTTTCTTTTTTTAAAGAAATCATCATTAGTAATTCATGCATCATGAATTATCTTGGAAGTTAATGGAAAGGACATAACAATGAATATATTTTCTGAAAGTGAATGACAGAAGGTATAAACATTTATGGCATAACAATTGTTAAAATGGTTTTCTTGAAACAAAATATAAACAGAATAAATTTCCAATTAGAGTAATCTTATTTTATGTTATTAGAATATACAGGCTTTTTTTTTTTTTTTTTATAATTCTGGCTTCTACCTGTTGTATTCATCACCTATAAGTATCACCAGTGTGAATAGCTCTCTATTGTCCTCACAGAAACAAAGCGATACCACTCTAGTACTCAGTGCACAGAAACCTAGAGGAAAAAACCTCTTGGTTCTAATTCAAGCACCTAGGCTTTGTTTTAGTTTGTTCCATTTTCACAGTTATTTTTCATAGTTAAATTTAAAGTTCTTATATTTATTGATTTATTTAAAATATATTGGCTCATTGTATTTTTAGTACGTTCGTTTCATAGTGATAAATCCCAGCAACCCCATTACATAGCTTTTTAATCTCAGAACTGATAATTAGGTATGGTAGACCGATGGTAAAGGATTTCGGCTTTCCAATATATTCCTCTCACTCCTTTTCATTGTTTGGGTGGGTTGAAGAAGCATTAGGAAGTTGTAACTTTTAATCTCTTCTGTGGTGTGATAAAACAAAGCTATGGAAGGCTTGGATTAGAGTTTGCTTTCTGTCCAAGCCATATTTATAATATACACTCATAACAAGGGAGTATTCTTCAGATGATGATGACTGACTTCCAACTCAACCCTATCTAGATAATTAGACAAAATTATCTAGCCTCAATTCTGAGCCTCAATTTTCTAATAGCTAAAAAGATGAAAAGAATGTTACAAGGACTAGAAAGAATGTAAGTAATATGTCAAACTCATGGTAGGTACTCAATAATGATAGCTACTATCACTGTTGGTAAACAGCAGTGTGTGTGTGTGTGTGTGTGTGTGTGTGTGTCTAATAATCTTCAAAACAACCTTCATTTTTAGTTCAGCATCGGCTTTGTCAATTCACACTTAACTGAACCAAATCCTAAGTGTTCACTTCAATTATATTTAAGGCCAATATCAATTCCAATTGAACTCATTTCTAGATCAAGGTCAGGCGCTTGATCTACTGAGGGAGACAGACACATGAACCAAACCTACAAACCTACAACAGTGCTTCTTCAGAGGTTAGTCATTTTCGAGAAGGCAGGGAGGTTCTATAGACATACTCAATGCAGTAAATTCACTCCAAAGTCAAGAGTCCTGACACCACTTACCATTTGATCAAAGCAGCTGGAGATCTGGGATGGCACTTAGAGAAATAATTGTTCATGTACTCATTTATGTGCCTTGATTAGCCTGCTGGATATGTGCACGTCAATCTGAGCAATGTGTTAAATGTATCTAATTTCCTACTGGAAATCATTTAACTATCATATAAATGATATTTAAACCTCTTCTGAATAATGACTATATTAGTTGGTTCTATATATAATATGCTTGATAAAAATGAGCAGCTCATTCACTTTTTAAATTAATTACTATTTACCTTCTTAAGATTGCTACTTAAATTCTTAAGTTTTATTATGGAAAATTGAAACTAATTTGGCATTGGTAGAATTATTGAGACTTGTATTCTTTCCAAGCAGAGAAAGAAAGATCAGTTGGATTCTTTCCACTAGGAGAAGGACAAAATTTTGTGTCCATTTTGGTCACTGATGTATCCCAGGTGCCTAAGACAGAGGTTTCTAACTATGACTCACAGAGCAAATCCAGCCTGCCTCCTGTTTCTAAATAGCCTCCCCTCCACTCCCCCTGCCCGCCAAATGGTTTTTACATTTTTAAATGGTGGGGAAAATATTTTAAAAAGAAGAATATTTCTTAAGATGTGAAAATGATATGAAATTTCAGTGCCCACAAGTGACATTCTAATGTAACACAGCAATGCCCATTCATTTACATATTGTCGTTGGCTGTTTTGTGCTACAAGGGAAGAGTGGAGTAGCTTCAACAAAGATCGTGTGACTTCCAAAGCCAAAAATAATTACTGTTTGGTCTTTTACAGAAAAAAAAAATTCTGACCCTAGAACTAGAACAGCATCTTTCTTTAATTTTTTAAAAAGTCAGATATATTAATACTTAACCCTCACATGTTTCTTTCCACAAGGAAAGTCTTGAGTCTATGTATAACTCTAAGAATGATCACTAGATCATATCCTTGCATGGAGAGGCTCATAGCAAGAAGCAGAACACTGTGGATGAGAACAGTGCCATAGTGCCAGGGCTCAGACTTTGGCTCCATCACTTACCAGCTGTGCAAGCCTGGGCAAAATGCTTAACTTCTCTGTGTCTCAGTTTATCCATCTATAGAATGAGGTTAATTATGGTACCCATCCCTTAGGGCTGTTTTGAGCATTAAATAAGTTCATGTTTGTAAAAGGCTTAGAACGTCCTCGGGTATGAAGTGGCTGTTGTAAATAAAGGAACTTTTTTTTTTTCTTACTGTACTTTTAAGTTAAGAAAATAGAGATACTTAGAAATTAGCTAAGGTAATGAGTGAACCTCAACATGTTCATAAATATGGAATAAATACAAGTATGAATTAAAATTTAAACATGTCCACTTTTTGTCAGTAAATCCTCTAAGCCAATACAACACATTAATATCTACTCTAATTGCCTTTTGATTGTAGGATATAACTATTTGGCTCCCATACCTGTGGTATAATTTTGTAATCAATGGTCCTGTTTCACATAATAAACAAATTGTGTTCTGAATGGTTGAGTAACTTCTGATACAAAAATCTAACTACCTAACAACTTCTAATTCGAGGGCATCAAATTGATATAAAAGGAAGTAACAATTTAGAGAATACATGGATAAAAGATTAGTTTGCTTTGCTCAGGTTGTTTTTCAGGCCTTATGAGGAGACCCAATCGAAAATATTGTCCTACATTTAAAGAGACACTTTTTAAGCACCAAAGCCAGGAATCAAAACTGTGTATTAGGAAAGCTAATGGCTTTTTAATCATTACAAGTCATTTTAGCCAATAGATAATTGTCCTTCTGATGTTTAAATAGATTTTCAAATTAATTTATGTGAAATCTTTAAATAGACTTTTTTAGAGAGTGAAATCTTTATAAGGTAGGCTTCTGTCTTCTATAAAATATAATCTCTGAAAAAGCACACTTCAGTACAGGACTGTAAAAGGGACTGTAATAGCTGATGGTTAAATGTTTTACAAAATATGGTTATTTTCACTAATGCTTTTCTATGACAGGTGTTTTCCTGTAGGTTCAATAGGCTTTTGTTATGTGCGTTAGTAATGTAGATTGAGGAACACACTGGTGAAGTGGGACACTGAAGCTTTCTTATTTTATAATCTTAATTCTTTCAACTTTCAATGAGCATTTACTTATACATTGTGTGAGATGCAATGAAAATGTGAACAGGAAGGTAATGAATGCAGTCCAAATTGACTTATTTGAACGACTACTAAATTATGCATTCAATTTTTAAAAATACAAGGAAAAAAGAAACTTTGGGGATTACTTAAGCTGAACTTAGACTATATGTCTTCTGATATTTACTTTTTAATGCCTTAAACATTGCATATTATGTCACTTATTAAATTAAATTTTCATGCTTTAGAAGCTTTCAATAATGACTTTCCCAGAAACTTTTTCAAGAACTTATTTCTTAAGTTTTATATTTCTTGAAAAAAAAAAACAAAAAGAAAACAAGAAATAAGACTTCAAATGTCTTAAGTTTTGTCTACCCAAGTCCTTTTCTCTTAAATTAGTTATGCATATATTTGCATATCAGATAATAAGTCTCTTATTTTTAATTTATCATTCTCAATGCTTAACTTGCTAAGATAAAATACAAATTTGAGCATAAATGGCATATTTGGAAAGACTAAGCAACTAAAACAAAGGTTAAACATTAATTTGGGTATTTATAAGGTCTGTAGGCTTGGGTTGCTTTATTTTTCTAGATGTAATAAAAATTCAAAATTACTTAATAATCTTTAAAAATAGTAAAAATATTGTTATTACACTAATAGCCTTACTTTCTATAGAGAAAACGTATTCTTAAACAAGTAAATTCTTTGTGAAGTCATTCTATTTCCTTATATTTTGTACTTTTTCTAACAGAGGAGTCAATTTTAATTTTTCAACTCCTTGCCTAAATTTGAGGATTTCTTTCATATTTAGACCTTAAAAAATTTAGGTGGATAAAAAGTAATAAATATTGTGCATCTCTAGTCAATTGTTTTCAATAAGAGTGATGCGTTTGCAAAAGCAATTGTTCAACACATTTATCCTTCTGTTAAACTACATGTAAGTCTAAGAGAACATTTTTATATTATGCTGACGCTATAATAGATGGGCCAATGTGATACTATTGGTCGCAACTTACAGCATCTTTGCCTACATTAAAGTTAAGATCCTGATGGGTAGTCTTACATTCTTTCTGCGCATTAAAATTAGAATAATGTAATTAATCCCGAAAAATTAAAATGCCAGTTATCAATAATGGAACAAAATCGAAATTGTATTACTTTGAGATCATCAATAGGCTCACATGAACTGTTTTCTTCTCTGCGTCTTCCGCTTTTAAGGAAAAATACAGTTTTTCTTCCTACCGCAGAAGTATCAGATTCTTGCAGCATCCATGACACTTGTAAGCATTTAGTGGTCAGACGCCACTACATATCCTTCAAATGATATGGCCCAGTGAAGCTGGAAGGTGTCGTCACGGAGCCGGGAAGCCTGCTATCTTAGCCACCCGCCAGGGCAGAGCCAGCAGGCCCCAGCTGGTTACTGAAGCCAGGCTAAGGTGGAAAATGGATTTTGCATTTTGACAGTCAACTGTCCTAACACTGGACCCTGGAAGATACTTATTAGACAGAAGTGCATCAAGGGCTTGAGAAATTCTTTATGAGATCAGATCTGTAATGCTCCTATCCTCCAATCATTCTTAAAACAAGTTAAGTCTTGATCTTATTATCCCTCTGGATTTTACATGCTTTTAAAAATATGAACAAATACATGTTCAGGACTATAGCTGTGTTGTCTGTGAATTCTTTGAATATGTATAATATATGCTAAATTAAGTATACTTGTAGGTCATTTAGAAGTGATAAAAGTTAAGATTACAGAATATTAATCAGCAGTGCCCATTGGTGTGGTGACATCTGCCCATCACATTAAGTTTTGATCTTTAGACGAATGAAGAACTCTTACAAAATAAAAATACATTTCATGTTCTTGTCCATAGTTAGACTCCTGTGCTCACTATTCAAGTACCCAAGGGTTTGGGTTCTTGCTTGTGTTATTGTCCTACTGTCATTTCTTGACACATTTCATTAACTCATCTCTCACAAATACTAGAAAATCAACTTAGAAGGTTTCTAAGTCCAAGGTTTCCCATACCCCTGTGGGCCTCACCTGAACCCCAGTGCTGTCTAAACTGTCTTCCTTCTCTTAAAACGTTTCTAGACGTTTTAGAAACATCCTGACTAAAAATAAATATTTAATTCCATAAAACTGCACATAGTGACCCCCCTCCCCTTTAGATATCCTTCGGAATGAGAAAATGCCATGATGGATTTTTAAACCATGTAACACTTTGCTGGATTAGGCTGGGGTAGCCTGACATCTGAAATCATGATATTTTATCATGAGAAACTGAGACGATACTGCTTCTCTTTTCTAAAAAGAGAAAGAAACCCTCTGCTAGGGCTCACTAAAAGGGGTTTTAAAATTGGAGCCAACGAAACACCACGACTGTCAATGCCTACAGTTAAAACAAACCAACAGACAACTCAGCAACATTTTAAGCAGGCGTTATTTCTCTCTCCCCTTTGATGTGAAGCCCTGTTTACAGCACACACAGACACACTGCAAAGAGCAACAACAAGTCCCCAACTTCTTTGTGACTTCAGAGCAGGCACAAGGACCTAACTGGAGCCAGATGACAGCCAGTTTTCAGCTCTTTCCCAGTTTCCAGCTGTTTCCCCTTAGAGATGGGAGCTACAAGGCATGATTCACTCTGACACCCTGCAACCTCTTGCTTTGCTCTCCTTTAAAAGTGAAAAGGAAGGGCTTTCCACAAGGTAGAAAAGTTTGCCTGGATAGGTGATGCCAGAATTTCCAATAGTGACCCTAATAGACAAAACCCTTGGGAGCTCTAACTTCCAAAGGGAGCAGACCTCAGTCACTAAACAACAACAACAACAACAACAACAACAACAACAGCAGCAAACCTTGAGTGTCTGACAGAAAGAATGAAAGCTCTCCTCATGGAGCATCCCCAGGGCGCTCGTGCTCACCCAAGGCAGGGAAGAGGCAGAGTGGGCTGGGGACTTGTCATTGCAGGATCCTTTTCCTTAAGCAAGCTCATTTTGAGATTTGGAGGGAGGATTGGTTAGAGAGGGTTGCAAAGCTGCACTTCTAACTGCCCCGGCCTGTGGCCCCACCTGCCTGTCAATTTCAGTCCACAAGTCCCGCATTTCTTGCTCTGGGGATGTTGAGAGAACACAGGCTTTCTAGCGCTCAGGGATGCTCTCAGGCCAGTTCCCTGCTGACCTTTAATGGACTCAGAAATCAACTTTCCCCACAGTCTAAATTGTTTGTTTGCGTTTGTTTTCAGCTTGCCGGAGCCTCCCACACAGCCCACCCCTCTCCCCCTCCCCTCTGCCCCCTCCCCTCCCTCCGGCCTTTCGTGCTCACCAACTCCCCCCCACCCCCCACCCGCCCCTCGTCCTCCTCTTTGTTGTCTCCTACCTGCTGGCCAGGCTCTGCCTGCAGTGCTGCCTGAAGGGCATCAGGTGGTAGTTCATGGCGTCCAGCAGCAGCTTCTGGCAGACCGGGTCGGTGCGCATGAAATCCACTGACTGGACCCGCTCCACCAGCTCCGGGGCCGGGATGAGCGCGAAGCGGAGGCGCTTCATGAGGTCGGGCGCGTACTGCATGCGGGTCTCGCGGTCGTGCTCCAGCCACAGCACGGACATCTGGAAGAGCGCCAGCTCCGACTCCACGGGGGGCGGCAGCGAGTCCAGCAGGGCGCGCATCTCCTCGAAGTTGAGCAGCAGCACATCCTCCACCAGGTACTTGTTGGCCAGCTTCTTGGTCTCCTCCAGGCCGTGCAGCGCGGCGATCTTGCACACCTGCTTGTAGTTCTGCACCGAGATCTGGTCGTTGAGGAACTGCACGCAGAGCTTGGTGACCTGGGGGATGTGCAAGATCTTGCTGACCGACAGCACCTCCTCCACCGTGTCCAGGGAGAGGGTCACGTTGGCCGTGTAGAGGTACTCGAGCACCAGGCGCAGCCCGATGGACGAGCAGCCCTGCAGCACCAGGTTGTTGATGGCCCGGGGACTGGTCAGCAGCTTGTCGTCGGGGGAGGAGGAAGGAGTCCCGGGCTCCTCCTGCGGCGGCGGCGGCTGCTGCTGTGGCGGCTGCTGCTGCGGCTGCTGCTGCTGCTGGTCCTTGGGGGCCCCCAGGCCGTCCTGGCCGCCGACCCCTCCCCCGAGAGGGGGGTGGCTGGAGAAGAGCGATCGGAAGTACTGCGAGCAGGAGGCCAGCACGGCCTTGTGGCAGTGGAACTGCTGGCCCTGGGCCGTCAGGGTCACGTCGCAAAACAGCTGCTTCCTCCACAGCAGGTTGAGGCCGTGCAGCAGGTTGTCGCTGTGGCTGGGGTCGAAGGTGGAGGTCCTGTCCCCGGATCTGGACATGGCGAGCTGACTCGGCGCACCTGGCTTTAAACCCTCCTCCAACCTGGCACACAGGGGTGGGGGATGGGAGGGAGGGGAGAAGGGTAGTGGAGGGGGTGGGGTGTGGTCAGGGTGGGGAAGGGTGTGGAGGGGAGGGGAGGGTGAAGAACAACAATCAGTGCTCAGCTCGGCTCCTGCCCGGCGCGCCCCAGGACCCAGACCCTAGGAGTAAGGTCGGAAGGCAAGGAATCCGTGAGCGCCACCAAATGGGCCCTGTCTGGGGTCGGGGCGCGGGTTCAGCTCCCTGCTACTCCTCTCGCCACCGCCCACACACTTCGTCCCTCACTTTCCTAAAACCACCCCGGCTCGGCTCTTGGCAGCGACAGCGGTGGCAGCAGCGACGGCAAAGTGGCGGAGGCCGAGACACCTCGTGGGCTTGTGTCCATGCCGGGCCTGAGGAAGGGAGAGGCCGGGGAGTGGGGACCAGGGGGTTCCCCGAGAGCGCAGAGGCGACCGTCGGCGGAGGTTCCAGGTCAACTTGTGCCTGCAGCTTTGCTCTTCGCAGTTGGTCCAGTTGGGGGGGGGGGGGAGCGAAGGGGACCCGATAAGCGTGCGGGTGGGCGATTCTCAGCCCTCCGAAAGCTGGGAACCCCTTCGATTATCCGTGCTGCCCCGAGAAACTCCTAGGCTAACAGTGTGAGGTAGCAGATAAAGCCCTTTCTTCTCCCGGGAAAGTGCAGCGGAGCGCGGTGAGGACCAGCTCAGTGGACTCGGCAGAGGCGGGAGCTGTCCTTATCAATTCTAGCTCATTTCCCTCACCCCGGCCCTGCCTGCTTCCCTGCTTCGCAAACTGTTGGCTTCCCCGTCACCGCTCAGTTTTGCTCATTTTCCAGAGACGCCTTCAGACCTGGCAGGAGAATCCTTTCAGCCCCCCCACCCCCGGCCTCCTCTCTCCCGCCCCCCCCCACTCCCCCCGCATCTCAAAGCGCGGAAGTTCAGACGTGTATCTCCCCTTCCCTCGCGGGGCGGCACCGGGGAAGGCGAGGAGGGAGCCGGTGGGGCCACTGGGGCGGCTTTAGAGCCGGAGCCCGGAGGCCCGGAGGGATTCACGTGAAAGGCTGCGTCTCCCAGGGCAGCAGGAACACAGGCTTTAACTCCAGTAACTGTGAGAAGTTCAAGTTAACTGGCAGGTGTTGGGGGAGGGGGTGGGAGCTGGCCAACGTTGGGGGTGGGGTGGGGTGGGGTAGGGGGTGGAGGTTCCGTGCGGGGTCTCCGCATCCCACCCCGCGTCGCCGCGCGAAGCCGCAGCTTCCTTCCGAGCCCCTCCGTACAAGCCCCAGCGGCCCCCCACTCGGGCACCCCCACTCTCCTGGCCCTGGAACTACTTCTGTAAAAAAAAGTCTGAGCCGCCCGCATCCAGGCGGAGGACGGCAGGCCGGGGGAGGCGAGGCGAAATCGATCCGCCAGGTCCTTAACCTGTAATTGCACCTTCCAGGGCCGAGCAGAAAGGGACCCTCTGCCCACATCCCGCCCGCGCGCCCGCCCGCCCGGGAGAGCCGCCGCCGCCGCCGCCGCCGCCCGGCTCCGAGGGATCCCGCCGGACCTGCCCCTTCCACTGCGGCTCACTCTCTGCCCTGCCTGGCGCCAGTCCTGGATCGCCGGCTTCCTATTTATACCACACTGGGCTCCTCTCGACTCACTTTACCATCCCGTTCCAGGTGGACCCTAACCTCCCTCGAGCTCCCTCCCCCGGCAGGACCCCCTCCCCCAACGGCCCCCCAAAGCTCGGGCTTTCCTGAAACATCTCCCAGAGTCTCTCCCTTTAACTGGACCCGGTCATACCTCTCTTTCGCTCTCCCCGCTTCGTTGTCTCGCTCCCCCCCCCCCCCCCCCCCGCCCCATTTTCCTCTTCCCCTTCCTTCTTGCTCTCCTCCTTTGCCTTTCCCCCTCATCTGCTTATTTCTTGCCATAGGAGTTTTATTCTTTATGAGCGTTTGCCACACAACCCCCCCACCCCCACCCCGAAACACTCCCTCCCCGTCCCTTCCCCCGCCAACAACCCAAAAGACAGAACAAAATACACACAAGGCAGACACAAGGCCAGAAACTTACCTGCTTTCAACCAGCTGCAAAGTCAAGGCTCACTTAAGCTCCCCCCCAAAAATCAATTGTCCTTCCTTTTTAAAGGTTTGCTCTCTCCTTGGGAGGGGGAAAACACCTTCTGGATCCCAACTCCAGGCAATCACTCTTTACAATTTATTTTGTCGTACATCATTTGATCACCATGAATTAGCAACAGCAAGAAAATGTAGGAGAGGGAGAAAAGAGAGAAAGAGAGAGGGAGAGAGAGGGAGAGGGAGAGAGAGAGAGGGAGCAGAGCTTTCTGCAAGAGAAGAAGAAGAAAAAATGTACGTGTGACAAATTATGCTACCAAGAAACAACACATCATTATCCTTGGGCCTGGGGCTCAGTGAGTCGTAACGAGAGTAATAGGAAATCCACGGTTGGGGAGAGAAACGGTCGTGCTTGGCCAGTAGAGAGAGACCATACAGGGGGATGGATGCTGGAGAGACTCGCAAAATTATGGCTCAAGGCTATTGTAAAAATTGTCGAGCGTAAATGACTGCGATTTCAAACATCTTTGGAAGAAAGAAGGGGAAAAAGCGAGCCCCCCCTTCCTCCCTCTCCCTCTCTCTCCCTCTCTCTTCTCTCTCTCTATAAAGAACCGTCAAGTTTTAGTGCGCATTGCTAATTAGTCAATTTCTCTCTGCCTTCACAGGCTGGCGACTTCGCTGCTGAGCTGAAACTGCTAATTTCTGTGACCAGCTTTTTTCTTAGCTGTGATCTGGATGAATGAGTAGCTGTCTCACAGAGATGACAAAAATAAACTCTAATCCCCCCAAAAATTTCCACTACATCTTTCTCATGCATAGATTTATGATCTTCAAGCGCTCTGTGCAATATGCAAACTTTTTTTTGTGTCTGTATATATGCTGTTGTTTCCAGATTTCACTACATTGGTATGCTGCTCCCCCACCCCCACCCCCACCCCCACCCCATGAAATGCAGAAACCGTCTGATCTCAAAGTATGCCAGGATGCCACTTTCTAGTGTCTTGATATTTGGGGTTTGTGTCTGATTTGAAAGACACTAGCCCTCGCCTAAGAGGTGAGTGGCTGAGTGTACAGACTGGGGGGGGGGGCGTGGGGTGGGGAAATTAGAGCGAGTAGGACGGAATACAGGACAGCCCTTCTCTTTACGTGTGTTTCCCTGTACTATTCAAGCTTTCTGATCTTGTTGGAAAACATATTTTCTCTATTATTTTGTCTGGTTAAGCAACCATCTCGGAACTTCTGTGTCAGCTCTTCAACAGATAAGGGTTCAGAAGTCACATTTTTTTTTAATTGAAAGATTATCATATTGTCAGATACGTCTTTCAATTAGGAGTGTTTGATTTCCAGGAGCTAGAGAGTCAAGTGCTAGGAAGCCCAGCTGCAATTTCACAAATGTAACCTTTAAACTTTGGACCTCATCTGGTATATAAGGATGACCACATAAAGCTCACATTTTTGACCCTGCTTAGCATGCAGAACGAAGCCCGGAATGATTCTGGAATTTCAGCTGTACGGGAGATTCATGTGTATTTTGGTAGAGGACACGTTCTCTAGACTCATTTCATGATGTATTGCGCCCTTACATTTATAGCCCTGCATTTTGGTTGTCAATGGGGGTTGGGGTTGGAGGTGTCCAAGAAAGAAAGAAGGGGGGTGGGGGGAAGAAGAAGAAGAAGAAGAAGAAGAAGAAGGAGGCATGCCCTTGAATAAAAGGAACATGAAAGAAAGCTGGATATGAGTTAAATTGAGTTTTCTTTGCCATTAAAGATATGAATATGATTCATTCTAATTCATATGTGCTCTGATTAGTAAACTTATTAAAATACACATCAGGGCACCACTGAAAGGCTGTCTTTCCACCTTCCCTTTTGATTTGTGAGAGATGGAAAGAAACCTGCTTAAGTGGGGGGGGGGGAGAAACTGAAAATTCTTTGGTTTAGAAATAGGGAATTCCCCATTTAGAATAATAAACATTAACGTGCATGTGGGATATTTGCTCTTCAATAAATGAAGAAAGATCCAACTGAAGAATTTTACTCCTCACAAAGACCCTTTTCCATCAAGGTCCTAGGTTGTCTGAGAGTAAGATACTTTATTCAGATCTTGTTGAGATGCTGCATTTGATATTCGTATGCATAACAAAAAGCTCAAATACAAGGTAAAATAATAGAAAAGGATTTTTTGTTTAGAGCAGGGAAAAGAAAGAGAATAGATTATCCAAATATTCTGGCCCTACTATTTGTTTTGAATTTTTCCTTTTTTAATTTCCCCTATTTAGGTCCTGAACAAGAAGATTGTGTAAATGTAATATACAGTCTTTTTGTTGATGGGGGGGGGGTGGGGTCTGTGTCATTAGCAATTAAAGCTATCAAGTATGTGGAGTATCACCAAATTCTCATACATTGAAAGTATAATTTGTATAGTATGCTTTTGATGTTTATCTTGTATGAGCTTCCATTAAAGTATTTGGAACTAAATTCAAAGGTCAATAAGAGTATTGATCATTAAGCTATTGCCATCTTTCCATTTTATCAAAAAGGAAGTAAGATGTGCTTTGTAGATCTCTAAATATCTTGATTTTGAATTTATATGTATTTTTTACTGATAAGATATGTTGATCACTAGTTATGATTACAAGGATCTTTGCTGCTCCCAAACAATATGAAAGGGACATTTCAAAATTTTTAACTATCTATAATTTTGATGCCTATTTAACAACCAGAGTGGAAGGGGAAAAGAAGAATTGGGGTTCTTGCAATTCTAAAGCAGCTGTTGAAATCAGTGGCTAGTCTGTTTTCTCCTGGGTTTTAAAGTTACACAATTTGAGAATGTTTAAAATTTCAGGGAAAAAATTACAATTGTGGCCGTTTTGTAAGCAATTAAAAATAATGTTGATAATAAAAAATCTCTTCATAATCTGTGTGTAAACTAGCATATCCATCATGTAAGGCTCACACCTCCAATATCTTGCACTGGCTCTGAATGCAATTGTTGCAGAACTCACAAATGATATGACACTATTTACAATAAATCCTGTTATGAAAGATTCAATTTGCAGCAATCAGATGCTAGCTACTAAGCGATTGTAAGTATTTGAATTTTATCCTACTTCGCTGTTCAACGTACAGCAATTGCATCTGTGTGTTTGATCTGTCCTGCTGAGCACTATCAGCCGTTTGCTTCTCTGCCACTATTGTTTTTAAAATGGCAGGAAGGACGTGACTAGTCAAGAGCACTCAGCAGGATGGATTTCACATGGCATAAGAGAAGCCGGAATTGTCTTATCAAAAAAAAAAAAAAAAAAAAAAAAAAAACTAAATATGATCACGTAGTCATGTAATTCAAGCAGTCTTCATACTTCGGCAGAATTATCAAAATTATTCATCGGTGAATCTGCATTGAAACCACGTACAGTGGAGAGATTCTGAAGCTAGTGCCACTGAGCGGTCCACTAGAGCAGCCACCAGCTCTGAGCAGTCTGGTCAGCCTTCAGGGTGGCAGGGACCCCGGCGAATCAGTGGGTCTGGTTGCTTAGGACCATCTCGCTGGACTGGATGAACTTAAGATTCTCTTCAGAACAGTTCCAGAAGTCTTTCGCTGCTTCACATGAAGGGGCAGCCACACCGAAACCTTATTTTCCTCATTCTTGACTCTTCTGCTTAAGATGTATGATTATCACCAAGTTATATAAACATCACAGCCTGGCGTCTCCTGTGTTTCTTTGGCTTCGTAAATACTACTTCCTGTGGCCTGACCTTTCTGATTGCCACCATTTGTAAAATGGATGAGGGGAAAAATTTTCCATTTTTACCATAAAACTGAACGAAGAAGGACCTCCTAGATCCCCGAAGCCAGGGAGAGGCATGACCCAGACAAAAATCATAAGTTTCTATTTTACATCGTGAGTAGATATGGCCAGAAATATCACAAAACCATCAGCATCAAGAAACTTATTGAAGAACAACAACAAAAAATAATAATAAATAACTGAAGTAGAAGTAAAAGATAAGAAATGGTGCTGTTGGCTAGCATTTAGTCAAAAGTCAATGGTTTACTGTTGCCCCAGGGTCAAGCCCAGCTCCTCGGCCAGTGTTCCAGGTTCCTAGGCTCCTGTTCTAGCTCTTCTGGGAAGTCTGCCGTTAGCTGCTTTCTGAATACATCCCGCTTTCATACCACATGTTTACGTTGCATCCCTACGGGAAGCCTTGGTTCTCTACATATAGAAATCCTACCTATTTCACAAGATTAAACTCATTCCTTTCCACACTGAAACTCTTCTTGGAAACCTTGAACAGAATGATCATAGCTAATTCTTACTGAACTCATTACTTGTTTGGTGCACACTAGCCGAAATCCTTTAGATGTTTTATTTTCTTAATCCTTTTGCTAATCCCATGACAGAGTATGGTAGATGGTAAGAATGATTCCAACTCTTCATCCTTCCTGGTATAAATACCCGATTATAAGGTGGCTTTGCTGTTCTCCCCATCAAGAGTGAAGTCTATTTCCTCACTCCTTGAATGTGAGCTGGCCTTAGGACTTGTTTGATCAATAGAATGTGCCAGAAGTGACTGTGTGTCAGTTCCAAGTCTGAGCCTCAAAAGGCCTTGTATGCTTCAACTTGCCCTCTTTGAGTCCTGCCAGCTGCCATGTGAAAAGTCCACGTTAGCCTGGTGGCAGATGAGATCCCATGTGGTCCCAGCTGACCTGATGACTGAACTCAGAATGTATGAATGAGCCAGCCAAGATAGGGGAACCAATATAGCCGAAATTTACTGACACGCAGAACTCTTAAGGAAATAAATGGCTGTTGTTTGAAGCCATTCATTTTTGGGGTGACTTGTTCCATAGTAAAGTTAGCTAATAAAGAAAGGTATCATTATTTTAATCTTACCAATGAGCAAAAGGAAGTGCAGAGAAATCAAGTAAAATTTTCAGGGCCATACAGCTTTTTAAAGGTAGGGCCAAGATCCAAACCAGTACAACCTGACTCCAGAGATTAACCATTCTGCTACACTAGCCACAAAAGAAGTGCCTGCCTTCTATGAACGTCATTCGTTTATTCACCAAGCATATGCTAAGCATTTATTATATACCAGACAATGTGCTGAACATCGAAGATACAATGAGGACTAAAACTGCATCCTTGCCCTCAAGGGGCTAACATTCCAATGGAGGAGACAGGCAGGTAAATTAGACACAGCATGTGAATAATTACAAGGTGATAATTGCTCTAATAAGGGTATGTGTAATGAACTACTGGAGCAGAAAGAACAGGCTCCTACCTTCCTTATAGAACTTATTACCTGTAATACTCTTTTGACATTTATTATTTACTGCTTTGCATTGTTAGCTGCTTGTTTAGGTAAATATATTTTAGGATGTCAACTAGATTATAAGCTTCTAGAGGAGAAAAAGCCTTGTATCTGACAAAATCTCCCATGGTCCATAGCTCCGTACCTTGTCCATAATAGTTATTCAATAAATATATTGATGGACTATGAAAGATGAATTTTCAA
Source organism: Panthera uncia (assembly GCF_023721935.1). NCBI lineage: Eukaryota > Metazoa > Chordata > Mammalia > Carnivora > Felidae > Panthera > Panthera uncia. The sequence goes on along the minus strand of NW_026057586.1, from coordinate 39,442,677 downwards.
ATTTATCAGGGGAACAGCAGAAAGAACAAGGATGTATTTTATAATCAGGGACTGTACTGGGCATTTAACTAAAGTGACGTTACTCAATTTCTTGATTTTACTCATCTACTGCCTAAAAATTAATAAAATCTTCATAACATTGTGAAGTAAACATTTATTGTTCATAGCACATAGATAAGAGTCTGATAGAACCTTATGAATGTTTCCTTCAAATCCTTCACTTACGGCAACCATCACCAACAGAGTGCTCTAAAAATTTGAAGAGAATAGGTACTTTTTTGGAAATACTGATTAAACTAGTAAACAAAGGTAGCAGAGAGCCATGATTCTCAGCCTGCATTCCGGAAGGAGACCACTGACATTTGAATCCCAGCTTTGCAATACTTCCCTTCTTTGGACTTTGGATAAATAACATTTCTCTGCCCAGTCTCTGCATCTGAGAATGGGAATAATTATAGTGCTCTCTCCTAGGGTTTTATAATGCTTAAAATTTTGGAAATATTTGTAAACGTGCTTAGAACAGTACTAGATACCTAGTGAGCACCATGTCAATGTTTGCTGCATAAAAATACACATATGTAGCTAACGACTTCTTAGCTTTCCTTTTATTTTTTTCTTTTCTGCACATTATATCTAGTCCTCAACAAATATGGGACAGAAGGAATAAAGAAATCTATATTTCTCAGGTTTGCAATAATCCATAATGCTGTTGAAGAGATAACTCGCCACTTTAACAAAAGAACCATGTTTTTGTTTTTGTTTTTGTTTTTTTACTTTGTTCTTTAGATATTTTGTGTTTCAGTTTGTTTTCCTATAGTTTTAAAAACCACCATTCTTTTACCTTGGGAAACATTTGGTCTTTGATGTATGTGTCTTGGGTAACTGAGATTCTAAAAATGAAGGACATTTATTATTAATAATGGTTTAACGATAGGTTGCCAAATATATATCTGACTCTGAAAAGTGCCTTTTTGGCAACAGGCCTTCATGCCAACGACTGAGCAGAGAGAGGATGTTGTTGGGCTACAGCTTTTGTCTTTGACATTACTTGTGACCCTGGACAAATCACTTTTATTCTCCAGGTTTCAGTTTCCCCATATTTGGGGAAAAAGAGGATTTTATTCATTTAACTAGTATGAAGCTGCACTGAGACAAGATTAGAGTGAACATTTCCCAAAGACCAATTGGGAATTTTCTTCGTGACTTGTAGAGTAAGATGAAGGTTTAAACAATACAAGAAGAAAAAAAAAATTCTTCTTCCCCTGAAAACTGGTCGGAGGCTTGAAGTCAGAGTATTTACTCAGTCATCTTTGTACAAATAGTCAGATACAAACACATAAAAAATTGGAAGGATTTTGAGTATATCAACAGAGACACTCACAAATAAATTATTTTATATACATCAAAGTTTTTGAGGAGTTGGGTTTAAGGGAAAGTATTTGCTTTACTATGGAAATGCCATATTCTGAATGATGAGTAAAGGAAGGCCTGGAAATCATTCCCTGTTAGCAAGACAATGCGTCTTTATCACGAAGGGTTGTCACCCAAATTTGCAAATTATCCTAACCACCTTCTCCACCCTCAAAGTTTTCTTTATTTGTGGCATTTTTTTTGTGCTCTTACTAATTCTTAAAAATAAAAATACGTATTGCTGTGTTGGAATATTCACCAGCTCACTGAAATTTTTTATAGTTAAATAGAAGGATGTAAGTTTGTTAGTCAAATACTTCGATGCTTTTTTTAAATTAAAAATTTTTCATTTTATTTTTGTTTTTTTGAGAGAGAGAGAGAGCGCGAGCATGAGCCGGGAGCGGGAGCCAGAGGCGAGGCTCAATGCGAGGGATATGACACTCCATGATGTGGGGCTCGATCCCAGGACTCTAGGATCAGGACCTGAGCTGAAATCAGTAGTCGTGTGCTCAACCGACTGAGCCAACCATGCCCCCCAAATACCTATGTGCTTAATCAGTAAATATTATTGTATCATTACAAGGGCATACCATCTTGAATGAGGTCTAATTTCCATTACAGATAACCTGTTTATATGTTTAAATATCTGTTTATTTCCGTTCCCTACTTCTTTGATATTAGTACAAATTTCTCCAATTGTCCATTTTCAGAATAGCCTTTCTCCATTGCTCTCTTATCTTTTTCACCACACGCTTTCTACAGCGCTATCCCACACCAGTACACTCAATCCTATTTTTACATATGTTTGTTTAAAATACAGTGTTTCATAGTATTTCAGAAAAGCTGTTCAAATTGTTCAAATTCTATTAATTGATATGGTTATATTGTTAAAGTATCATCTGACAGTTTGGATACGTTTTGGGATTTGGTTGGCTGAGGTGACAAAGAATTCTGTTGGGGATTTCACTTCATTTTATTTTTTAAAAGACAACTGCCCAACTAAAGGATATGTTTTCTCAAAATCTGGTGGTAACATGCAGCCACTGCTAATACAACATGATAAATCTAGATTGGAAACTTTCACTTTGTCTTTATATATTATTGAACTCAACATTAAAGTAACTTGGGTCAAGATAAGGACTGATTTAAGTTCTCGGTGGGGACTTGAATTTCATCTGCAAGAATATTTTGTCCGGTTTTATCTTGTTTTATATCAATATCAATCAAAGTATATCAACTGGCTTTCTAACAACAAAGGAAACCAAACGCTTCAAGAGAAAAGTGTCAAGAAATGCTCTTATTGTAGAAGTTTAAGATGGAGCTCTTAGGAGTTCTCATCTTTAAGAAGGGCTTTCGGGGGCGCCTGAGTGGCTCAGTCAGTTGAGCGACCGACTTCGCTCAGGTCATGATCTTCCGGTCTGTGGGTTCGTGTCCCCGTAAGGCTCTGTGCTGACAGCACGGTGCCTGGAGCCCGCTTCAGATTCTGTGTCTCCCTCTCTCTCTGCCCCTGCCTTGCTCACACACTCTCTCTCTCTCTCTCAAAAATAAATTAAAACATAAAAGAAAAAAGAAGGGCTTTCAATTGTTAACTGCTTTTGCAAACCTAAAATGTATATGCTCTTGACACAAAATTCTACAGCATCTCTAAAGTGGGTAAAAATTGTCAGTTGAATCTCAAATGTAAATGCTTATTTGCCCATTTAATGGACATGTGCTATAGATGCTTGGGAAAAACTCAAGTATAATGATTTTAGGTAACATGTGCAGTATTTAATTTTGAAGGTAAAATTTTAAATGTGTGTGTATATTTGTTCTTGTTCTCCAAAGTTACTACTCTTCAGCATGGGTAGCTGTCAGTACTTGCCAAGTGTATTTTCTCTTGAAACTATTATTAATGTAATATTTTATTTAGTTTCTTTCTAAGCTACAGAGGTGCATTTAAAATAATATTTTTATTTTAAAATAGATTTAGATTTACAGAAAAATGGAAAAGATAGTACAGACAGTTCTCATATACCTGGCACCCAGTGTCACTTATTATTAACATCTTACGTTAGTATGGTGCATTTGTTACAATTACCGAACAATGATTTAAAAAAATTTTTTTAATGTTTATTTATTTTTGAGAGAGAGAGAGAGGCACAGAGTGTGAGCAGGGGAGAAGCAGAGAGGGAGGTAGACACAGAATCCAAAGCAGGTTCCAGGCTCTGAGCCATCAGCACAGACCAAGCCACCTAGACTCTCCTTAACGAACAATATTGGTGCATTATTATTATTAACTAAAGTCTATAGTTTTTTACAATTTACTTCATTTTTACCTAATTTCTTTTCCAGGATCCCATTCACGATATCACATTACATTTGGTTGTCATATTTCCCTAAGCTCCTTTTGGCTTTACGGTCTCTCATACTTGTGTTTTTGTTTTGTTTTGTTTGTTGTTGTCGTTGTTTGAATAGATTCCACACCCAGCACAGAGCCCAACATGGGGCTTAAACTCATGACCCTGAGATCAAGATCTGAACTGAGATCAAAAGTCAGATGCTCAACCAACTAAGCTATCCAGGTGCCCTGGACTTTCCTTGTTTTGGATGACCTTGAGGTTTTAGGGATATTGAAATGATAACTTGTAAAATGTCTGTCAATTGGCACTTGTATGATATTTTTCTCATGATGAGACTGGGTTTATAGGTTTTTAGGTGGAGACCACAAAAGTGAAGAAAGTGTCGTTTAAATCTCATTGTATCAAGGGTACATGTGATCAATATGACTTACCATTGTTGATGTTAAACTTGATCATCTGGCTGAAGTAGTATTTGCCAGGTTTCTGCACAGTAAGGGTACCCCCCTCCCCGCCCCCCGCCTTTCCCCCTTAAATTGTACTCTTCGGAAAGAATTCATTATTCACAGGGCACACTTAAGGAGAGCAGAGTTAGGATCCAACTCCTTGGGGGTAAAGTATCTACATAAAGTATCTGGGACATGTCTTTAAAGGAGATTTATCTATTCTCCCCTATGTATTTATTTAATCATTTCTCTATATCAGTTTGGATCCATGGATATTTATTTTTGTTCTTTGGGTTATAATCCAGGACTACTTTATTTTGTTGCTTGAACTGCTCCTATATCCCTTGACATACTTCTATCATTACTGTCCTCCTTTCCTTCCTCCATTTTATTCCCTCTCTCCCTCCCTTCCATCCTTCCTTCCCTCCTGGCACGGCAAGATAGTGCATGCTCACATTGTATATTTAATGCCTCAGTCCTAGAATCAACCATTTCTCTATGGTATCTTCCTTCCTTTTCTTGGAGGCAGGATTAGAAATGAAGATCCGAGCATTAGGTGTGCTAGCTACTGCTGGGGTGCTTCCGTTAGAGCTGACAGCTGACAGGACAAGGAAATATACGTATGTATAGTATCCCGTATGTACACACATCTATACATGTTTCTATATGGAACCATCTGTATCTACATTAAGCTAACGACAAGTTCATATTGAAGTCTCCCACTCTAATCCATTATTAACCCACTTTATTTTAACTGAAATGGCTTACATGGGAAAAACATGAAGAGAAGGAAGAACAGGCAAAACAATGTCCCTACTTTGGGGTTGAGGAGGCCATAGAGCACACTGGGCTCTTGCAGAATGTAAACAAGTGCTCTTGTGCAGGAATAAACTACACACTTGAGTAACAGTCTTCAGATTTATCATCTAATGAGGTTATACTTTAAATGTGTAACATGCAGAAAATGAATATTTGCATTTGAAGTCAAATAAGTTTTTTAACTGAACTTTTCCAAGGCCAATATTTTTTCAATAACTTTTCAATAAGAAAGGTGTCAGAATTCTGTAACTGTAGAGGAAGAATTCTAACACAGGCATATTGAGAAGAACGTTAAGAAGGCCTGTTAAGAAAAACATTCCGGCTCTAGCTTGGTCTTGTTTCTACAGACCTGATTTTGCTTCTATTGATTCTGATGAGCACTAGAAGTTCCATAACAGGATGGTTGTAGATATAGTTGGTCTAATGGTTCAAAGTCCAAGGGGAGTAAGGGAAAAGAACACAGAATTTAGGATCGAAAGAAGTGGATTTGAGGATCACCTGCATCATTCATTGACAACATAAATATCCTGATGCCTCTAACCTTTAATTTTCTCATTTGTAAAATGGGATAATAATAATTTGCATAACATTTATTTCTAAGAGCAGTATAACAGTAAAGAAAGCAAATATATGTGAAAATAATTTTTGAACTGAGAAAAACAATGTAAAATTATTATGGGAGGAAATCGTACCCATGTAGGTAGTTGGTGATACTGCATAGTGATCAAGGACGTTGGTTTTGGAAAGAGATTGAGTTAAGACCCAGCTACACAGTTTACCAAGAAACCTAATTTCTCAAAGGATCAGTTTTCTTATGGGTAGAATGGGATTCATTTGGATTTCAGTTTAATCATCTATGGAAGAGAGAAGGGCATTATGTGGTTGATAATATCCTTTTAAGCTCTAAATATCTAAATTATTTCCTTGCAATGCTGATCGAGGCATTGGATATGGGATCCCAGCTCATAATGCAGAGCGTAGGTAAATTCTCTTGAAGTAAGTAGGAAGATTGGGCCTCCAAAGCAAGCCTGAGGGACCTCAGATAAATGATGCCTGCATTCGATGATCAGAGGAGGCTATACTCTGGGAAGCCTCCTCACTTGCAAGGGCCCCTTCCAAGCCTCTGGGAGTGGCCCTTGCAGTGTGCAAAAAATTTTTTTAAAAAGGATGTTTTAATTGCAACCAATTAAAATTTCTCTCTATTTTCACTTTGAATTTCCCTCATGTCAGATGGTATTGGGGGAGCCATAAACATTTTTGAGATGTGATGGAAGGGAAGTTGAACAGAGAATGTAGTGTGAATTGAGTAGGGTGTATTTATGTGTTCACAATTACTTTCGTGTAGAATTAGGTTATTATTAGCTGCCTCAGTGAAAAAAATGACTACCAGGAATATTCTGGCTTTCCATTGTAATGACTCATACAGCATCAAGGGAAAAAAAAGTGTAGGATTGGAAGTTCTATTGTGATAGGAATGTGTACACTTGAAACAGTCCTTAAAGAATATGGGGGTATTTAAGATGATTCCCTGCACAAGAAAAGTGAAATCTCATAGCTTGTAGATGAAGGAAACTTAGAGTTTTCCCCAAAACATATCGTACATGTTGGGAAACTGAAAGAAATGTGCTATGCTATCAATAACAACAAAAAAGTGATCAATCATGGTAGAAGAAAGACTAGAAAGACAGCTCTTTTGTCCTCTAAACAACTATTACAAAATTTTTGCCATCATGCAATTGAAGACTATGAAGTCAAAATTTCATGGAAAAGAGCATTATAAAGGTATGTATTAGTTAATTAAAGTTCTGTTATTTTTGTGGATTTTGCAATGTTTGTAGTAATGCTGCCTTTTAAAAATTTGTCATTTTAGGCACCAGAGAATGTGTATCTACTCATGTTTCCTTCTTTAAGAATTCTGCCAAGTCTGTGCAAATAGCCGTGGTGGTAGATGGATTTCTCTGATGCACAAAGATATAGGCTGAATGTACATTTCCTTTTAGATCTTTTGTATTTCAGGAATTCCCGTGAAATGAACAGTTGAAGTTCCTGGAGTTTCCTTCTGTTTTTATGGCCTCTCCCTGCCGATCTGGAAGAATCCTATGGCTTCTGAAGGCTCAACTTGCTACCTGGAGGCGCTTAGGCAGTTAACTGATCACCACTGGGAATAGAAGGACCAGACTTGTTTGTTTCAGTTGTGCTGGTATACAGATGGGTCTCACTATGTATTCATTCATTCATTCAACAAATATTTGATGCTATTTGTGAGATGACTTTTGCATTCATATGTTGTTTCGTAGAATAAATGCTTTGAGGTTCGTGCAACAGAAGAATTGGTACTGTGAGATCATCTAAGCACACCGTCACTTACCAATACGGTTCTGAAATCTGTAGAAACCTAAAAACTCTTCTGGGATCCCAATCTGGATTTTTTTGAACTCATACAGATATGTGATGGCAATTCAGTAGCTTTCATCCTCAGTTGCTTTATTCTAATGGCCAACATGTCAGAATCTGATAGAGTATTTGTGCTAAATAAATTTCTTAATAAAAATGCAATGATTTAAAAACAGCAAATTATTTCGGAAAATAATGCATTGTTGATTAAAACATCTAAATAACAATTTAAGTAGTCAGTTCTCTATCCCAGGGTGATTTTGCGTGTATGTTTATATGCATTCATGAATGTATCCATGTGTGCACACACACATATGCGTGTGCACACATGAATTATACTTTTCCATAGATGCACATCTACATACACATCCATAGATACTCATAGTGTATATAATGTCTGCGTGTGTGCACTTTGTAAAGCTTAAGAATTGCTTTACCCATTCTTGGAGGGTATGGTCTATTAAAATATTGTTTTAAGACCAATGTAATACCTTTAGTGTAGTAAGAAATATTACCTGTTTCCTATGACCCATGTAGATTCTGCCATATAAGAATATATACACGTTTGCTCAGTGGCCTTGTATATTTCCCAAGAGTGGGGCACCAGGTGGCAGATGCCAACATTAAGCAACTAAAAAAATTTCGCTCTACTCTCTAAATATTTCAAAGTCCCCAGAATCTAAATTTTTGTACAGCTCAGCCCCACAGCATGGGCTGAATGGAAGGCATATGTTTTAAGTGAAGGACTTTCTGAGCCCATTTCTGGCACCCAAGCAGCAAATACTGGCACATGAATCTGAGCTATAGATCATTCAGAATGGAGTTGGTCATTTTGCCCTCTACTATCTACAGAAAACACCAACCTGTTATCACAATATCCTAGTCAGCAATTAACTGGAGGCTGTGCCCATCCTCCAGGGTCCCCTTCACATTGGAGACACTCTCCTATTTGCTCTCTTCCATACCCTACTGAGAAGATATGTGGTTCCACTATGAGGGCCCAGGGGTAGCTTAAATATTTTCTGAAGTTATAGCTTACTGTAAGCTTTCATGCACTTACTCTGCTGAAGAAAATGAATTTACTACATGGAATCACACTTCTCCCACAATATCCCTGAGTCTCCACAACCTACAGACATATAACAGGCAAAAGAGTGCTTCTGGACACTCATCTATTAAACCATTTTCCTAAAATACCTACAATCTTCTCATATGAAACAGAAAAATAAAATCATTAAACCTATGGTTTGTCAATCACTTTGTCAAATCTCAAGAAATTGCATAATAAATTGTATACCTGCATCAAACACGAACACCAGAGGAGTCTAACAAGCTACATATTTCCAGTCTGCTTGTTCTTGTATCCAAACAGTAGTTTTTGTTTTCAAGAGAAAGTCTACATCCTTTTGGAAGGCTTTTACAAAATATGGACATACATTTATCTATCAAACTAAGTAGAAATAATTGAAACACTTAACACGCACAGTAATGGGGAAATGCACGAATAACTTCATTATTAATGTCTATTGATTATTTATGTTTTCAAACAGGCAAATGTGCTGCTAGTATTTTTATCATGTAAATCTATATGTGCATTTTGGTTTTACCTGTTTATTGGCAAATTTACAATCCACATTATGGGCATTTTTATTGCTTTACACACTTATTTGGTATGCACATAACCAAGGTCAGTTTACAAACTGACTAGTGTTTACTCAATTTGATTACTATGTTACATTTCTGAGCAAATTTTCCCTTTGGAAAATTAACTGTACAAGGAAGCCCAGTAAATCTTTGCTTAAAAATTCCAAACTTTAGATTGATTTCAGCAGTGAGTTTGTATTGATCTCAAAAGCTTTGCGTTCCTAACTAAAAACTAATCTTTATTTCACCCTTTAGTGACTGCAGCCATAAATATGCTCACTCCTACCAGTGTAGAGTGGATTAATGGTTATTGGAGATTGGGGCTTCCAACTGAGTCTGGGAAACCTTAACCTTTGGAGGACAACATGAAGGCATTTACCCCTTGTCAGCTATAATCCCTAGGTTCACTTTTGACATTTACCTGAGTGTTAAAGAGGAAGCAGAGCAGGGACTGGGGAATAAAGCTCCAGAGATTCTGCGTGGCTATTAATCACTCACAGTTAGATTGACTGCCGTGCCTGAAGCGGCTGCTTCCGGCCATCAGAGTCACAGGAAGGCAAGGCCCCCCGGCTCCACTCTGGAACCTGGGTTAACTCCTCCTGGGGAAGACTTGTACCGCGTGCCTGCAAGGAGGGGCTCCCTGCAACGCTGAAACCCATCTGTCACTATCCTTCCTACTTTGCTGTATTGATGGAACTAATATTCTGGGGAGTGTGTCCAACCCATTTGTATGATCTAATTATAGAGTTAAAGAGTTAAAAAGGAACAAAACAGGATTTGTTATCGAGGGATGATCAATAGCATTCCGGGCAGCAGCAGATGAAAGGTTGACAAATGGTAATGAAGCTGTAAAGCAGTGTTTCTCAAAGCGTGGTCCTGGGTACCTCCTGGATCACAATAACTGGATGAGATTGTCAACGTAGAATCTTCTGGCACCAGTGTTCCGAACTTCAACAAGCACTCCAAGGAGTTCTTATGTCCCACAAAGTGTGAGACACACAGTCACCCTTTTCCACTTTATTTTTATTAAAAAATTTTTTCTTAAATGTTTATTTTTGAGAAAGAGACAGAGGGCAACCAGGGGAGGGGCAGAGAGAGGGGAAACACAGAATCCGAGGAAGGCTCCAGGCTCCATGTCAGCACAGAGCCCTAAGCTGGGCTGGAACTCACCAACCGTGAGATCATGACCTGAGCCCAAGCTGGACGCCCAACTGACTGAGCCACCCAAGCACCCCACCCCTTTCTGCTTTCTATAGTGGAAAGTAAAAGTTTTAATTTTCTTGGAAATGATGGCAGAAATTACTATTAGCTAACTCAGTACCCATATTTGTCTTTCTTTTTTATAATGCAACCTTAATTTTCACCTGAGCTCCTTGTTGCACAGTTATTATTTTCCAGCCTTCCTGACAGCTAGATATAAGAGGGGCTTTTGTGTAGGCCTCATAAAATGGCTCCTTTAAAGGGTTGGGGCACGCCCTTTATCTTCCTTTTCTTCAGTGTGCTGCCTAAATGTGTGTCCATATTAACCGGAACCTCAGCAGCTCATCCTGGGCCACGAGGACAAGGCTGACACCTGAGATAGGTGGGTCAGAGAACTTGAAGGGGCTTGGGTCCCTGATGATTTCATGACAATACCACCCTGGTCCTGGGCTGCCTATGACTGGATCTCTTTTACGTGGCAGAATGAAACCTGTGTGTTTAACCCTTTACTGGGGGAGGGATTCACTATAGTTCATAGCTGAATGAGATTAATAACTGCTACAGATCCCTTGACGATTATGGGTTAACTTCAGGCAAAATCCTCCCACTTTGGATGACCCAACTTTTCCAAAGCTTTATTATTGCCCGTGACAGTGAGAGTGCATCTGAATATTAATCGTCATTTTGTTACATTTCTGTGGGCTCAGGAGTCAGGAAGGTACTCCTAGAATTTCAGAAAGGTCTGTGTGCTGTTAAAAAAGCTGAGAAGCTGTTACAAATGTAAAGTCTTGGACCCGGTCCTGGATCTACTGATCTGTTGTCCACAGAAAGGTGATAGGTTTGCAGTGGCTAGGTGGCTGGCCATGGGGGTTCTAGGGAGGGCGGCAGCCCCAAGGACAGAGGAGCATGCAGGAATCTAGATTGTCTGTTAGAGCAATTGATCACTTAGTGGTGCCCTCCATGCTCCATGAAGTTAACCTTTATCAGACTTAAGGCTAGGCCTGTTACATATGGATGAAATGCAGTGTCTTAAAGACATTCGAAGCTTACTTAAAGTGTTCCTTTTACCTTGAGGAAGAAAAGATTGTATTTCTTTTCTCCCATTAGTATTTTTACTTCTTCTGTTTCCAAATCTGATGTTCTCAAGTCGTTACCTTTGCGGAGGGATAACACTTCCAACACTTACCGTCATGACTCTTAAGACAATGTGCAAATACAGCAAGCAAAGATTCTCTATTTCCGTCACTGCTGCTGGCGCAGTTATTGAAGTCATTTATTAGAGGCTTTGTCCCTTTTTTTCTTTTCACCTTCATTCTGCCACAGGTGCAGTCACAACCTTTAATATGATTATCTTTATTGATACATTGATTAATGAAACGGCTACAGATTCACTTGCCCAAATTCATTATTTAATATCATAGCCCAACATCTCATATGACGTTAGTTATATTAGAACAGGGACAATCAAAGTGTGGTCCCCGGACCAGCAGCAGTAGCATCACCTGAGAAGCTGTTAGAAACGCAAATTCTTGGACCCAGTCCTAGATCCACTGAACCAGTCCTACTTCCACTGGAAGTAGGGTCCAGAAATCAGTGTTTTTACAAGGCTTCTAGATGATTGAGGTGCCTGTTCAAGTTTGAGAACCAGTGTTCCAGAGTGAGTCCAGTCATGTCTTGAACCTAACCCACCAAGAATAATTAAATGTATATTCCTCAATGTTTCCATAAAAGTGAAATCTTAGATTCCTATATATGGGAATTGAACATTTAATTATATTGCTTTCATCTCATCTATCTTCAGTCTACAAATAACTGGGCCAGGCAATAAGATGGTTCACTTTGTGCTAAAATAACACAAATAATGATAACAGCTTACAACGTATAGTATTTTTTTCAGTCTTCAAGGTGCTGGCACATTTAAAATTTCATTTGATTGTGCAACAGATTCAGATATACCATCTGAGTTAATGCAATTTAATTGTGGGACAAAATTATAAAAACAAACCGTTGCAGGGCCATGTTTTATTTTTTTCTTTGTCCCTATCGCTGAGTTTTCTGGCATTAGAAACTACACTTGGTAAAATAAATATTACTTAGTGAATGATCACCTAAATGAACAATTTTTAATAATACTATTTGATTGGTATTTGCTAATGAATAAGAGGGAAAATCTATGGAGCTTTAGGTTAAGTCCATTTGGAAGGAGAGAGAATTTATGAAAAACATTTCAATTTTGTAACCATGTATCTGACACTAAGACCTTTGACAGAGGTTAATACTCACTGACCTACAGATAACACTGGAAAGCTTGACTTACTGTCCTCATTTCAATGGAAAACACAAGCTCAAGATGGCCATTGGAGCACACTCATGGGGCAAATATTCTTTTTGTGTTATTATGAAATATTGTTAGATGGGAGAATATAATTTTTCAAGAACATAAATAAAATATTTAGGAATTTGTTTTAAATGATTCTTAAATCCATTTTCCTTATACCTATAATATAAATTGTGCTTTTACGCTCCATTAGTTTACTAAGTATGGCTTAAATAGTATTTTTAAAAATTGTATTAAAGATAAAAATTAAAAATTGCCTTTGAAAATGGGGAGAAATAAAGCAAAGAACTTTAAAAAAAAAGCCCAGCTTCTAGCGAAGTGCTGAGTTTATTTAAAGGCATTAACCAAGCACTTTTACTAATATTCCAGGATTGTCATCCCAACCAAATATTTCAGGGTTTGATAATATTCTCTCTTAGCTCTGAGACTCTTAAAAAGTAATATCAATCCTAAAACCCTTAATCTTTTCGTAAGCTTTCCAAAAACAGCAAATCCCAAACCACAGTGTTTTGAAGCAAACTTCTGATAAAGAATTTGGAGTATTTTCAATAAGAATAACAAAATTAAATTTCCAGGAGCGTGCTTTAGTGGAAAAGATTCAAGCTTTGGAGTTAAAAAACTGAGCTCAATTTCCACCTCTTTGACTTACCAGCCCTAAGTCCCAAGTTAGTTATCCCACTGAACATCAGTTTCCTCATCTATAAATTGGGACTTATAATAATATCTCTCTCATGGAATTTTTGTTAGCATCAACCAGAATTATGTGTGTTGATTTTCCAGCCTACAGACTGGCAAATAGAAAGTCCTCGATATAAAATAGCTCCCGTTATGTGAAAAAACAATGCAAATGTACATGAGATAATCTGTAAATGTAAAAGGATTCATCCATGTTGGTTTGATATATTAGTTTTTGCGGAAACAAAGCGAAACAGTTATAGTTGGGGAATCACTATTTCTAAACACACACTTGGAAAATTCAAACCTGTTTGATTTCATGACTTTGTTCAGTTAGTGCACTAAGGACTCACGTAAAATCTGAGGAAATAGCAAAGTCTTCTATCAATGTGTATGAGGGAAAGCTATGCCCAATTTCCTAGTAATTCAAAAAGAAAGCTGATCTGGAATTCTGGTATGCTGAAAGGCAGGGAACTCAATAGGCACATTCGGATAACCTGCATGCTTTTTTTTTTAATTTTTTTTTTTTTTAACGTTTATTTATTTTTGAGACAGAGAGAGACAGAGCATGAACAGGGGAGGGGCAGAGAGAGAGGGAGACACAGAATCTGAAACAGGCTCCAGGCTCCGAGCTGTCAGCACAGAGCCCGACGCGGGGCTCAAACTCACAGACCGTGAGATCATGACCTGAGCCGAAGTCGGACGCTCAACCGACCAAGCCACCCAGGCTCCCCAAACCTGCATGCTTTTTTAGTAACAAGAATATAGCGCTGAATTTTTAAAGAGAAAAATAAAGATGACAAAGTGACTGACAGCATCCAGAAATGATCCTATCCCGTCTTCCATTCTTAGATAATTTTCACATCGTCATCTACCACTTACCCTAAATGAACAGTAATAAAATAAGGGTGAACAATATTATGCAGGAAGACAACTAGCCTGTTGTCTTTTAATTCACTGAACCCCCAGCCTCTCCTGAACGCTTACAAAGCGTCATGTGTTATGAATTCCAAAATGAAAGAGATACAATACCTGCTCTCGAACAGTTCAGCAGTCCAGCTCTGCAGAACGTAAGTGAAGGACAGATATCTCAAAGAACCTTCATAATTGTCGAATATGGGGGTAAAATCAGATGAGTGAAAATAGCCAACAGACGAAGCACTAACTAAAACCCACTCATTTTGAGGAACTTTCATGATAACACATACATAGTTATGTACACTTTACAAATAATACCACAGATAAACCAGCGAGAAAAGGCCTGAAGGCGAAGATACAGTTTCTCATAGCTCTAGGATGCTCCATTTTTTTCAGTCCTAAGCACAAGATTATTTATACAGAGCAACGGTTCTTAAAGTGTGGTCCATAGACCCCTGATGGTGCCTGAAATCCTTTTAAAAGGCGCACGAGGCCAAAACTATTTTTAGAATAAACCAAGATGTTATTTAAACTTTTTAGCATGTTGACATGTCTACTTACAGTGGAAAAGCCGTGTGGTAAAATTGCTGATGCCTTAATAAAAATCAAGGCAGCAGCACCAAACGAAACAAGCAGTCATTGTATTCTTAAATGCTACACCCTTTCAGGTTAAAAAAAAATTGCCAGTTTCATTTAAGAATGTCTTTTTTTTTAACGTTTTTATTTTTTTTATTTTTGAGACAGAGAGAGACAGAGCATGAACAGGGGAGGGGCAGAGAGAGAGGGAGACACAGAATCTGATTCCACATTGCAACTGATTCAAAGGTAACTACTATTTGTTGAATTGATATAATATCCAAAAAGAATATCAAAGTTATCTGAAATGGGTACACAAATGCCCTCCCTTTTCTCTCTACCTCTCTGTGTGAGTCTGGATTTTCTTCACATGCCTCTCCCAGAGCAACATATTATAGCAAATTGAATGCAAACGTAGACATAAGAATCCAGTTATCATCTATTAATCCAGGCATTAAAATGATTTAATATGTAAACATATTTTTTAAATGACAGGCTGTTCACTAATGTTTGTTTGTTTAGGACAATATAGTTACTTTTCATAAAATTATGATTTATAAACAGGTTTGTCATTTTCAAATGAATGAATAAATATACATTTGAAACGTCTGCCTTTTCATTTCTAGCAAGGTAAATATCAATAGGTATGATTCATATAATTAAAATCTCTTTGGACTACTACATATTTTTCAAGAGTGTAAAAGTTTCCTGACACAAAGGGTATGAGAATCACCTGTGTGGATTATAAAAAAATAACTCTTGGTAAGGTTTTGATTTCGTAAACATATTCAATTTGGAAGATCTCAACAACCTTGGTCAAATGCAACATATGAGCATGAAAGGCCAAAGTTAAAATTGCTGTGTTAAATGTCATACAGGGATTCTTGTGGGGGCTGGGAGTTGTTAATGGACTTCCAGAAGAACCACAGGAAGTGACTCTCCCTTATAAGCAAGTCCCTCTGGTAAGATCCTCAGGGCATTTATTCTCTGAAGGCCAAAATACTTCTAGCACTGGAGCATAAGTTACTTTGATTTTGTGATACCCCAGGATGTGAAAAATAATCTCAAGGGATGATTATAAAAAACCTTCAGTATCAAATAATTTTCATTTGCTTTAATTTTTAAAAGCCTTATAAATATTGAACTTATGATTGCTTTTTAGAGATATGTTGTATGTGTGTATATCTATGTATGTGTGTGTATGTGTGTGTGTGTGTGTGTGTGTGCTAAACTTGGTGTCTAACATTTACTACCTGAGGGATATGGATGTTAAAACATTAAATGGCATCCATGCTATGACGACAATGCTTGTGATATGAAATAATATAACCATTACTGAAGCTCACCTGTTAAACTTTTCCTTCAACTCTAGCCACTTCAGTCTTTTGTTTTTCCTCTTCCTTCCCAACGAGGTTCTAGCTCAGTACCCTCATTGTAATTGACTCCCCCAGGCTCTGTCCATTTTTATTAAGCACCAAAATGTCAGCTAGTTAGCCAAAAGATGTTGCTGAACTCTGCATGGTGCATTGCACACACTCATATTTAAAGGTGTACATGAGCAGGGGAGGCCTTCTGCAGAGCCAGAAGCAGGTCACAAGAAAAGGAAAGCCTCTTCTGCAGTCACTCCTGCCTGCCGGAATTTCCTCTTGGAACAGAATCCCTTCCGTTTAAAGCTGAAAATATGGGGGAGATCCAGATACCTCCAATGTTGTACCTTGCTGCGAATGAAGAACTCCAGAATCTGTTCAGCAGGTATCTGGAAGGAGAGGCTAGCGGAGGACTTTCCTGTGGGAGAGGAGAGCTGAAGGGTGTGGGGGCCAGAGACACCAACATTAGTTTCCCCGGGAGTCCAGGTGGCGTGGTGTCAAGACCATGAAGGCTGGTGCCAGCTAGACCTGAGTTTGAATCCCTGTTCACCCACTCATTTACCAGCGGAGTGACTTAAGGCTATCTGCTTAATCTCATGGAGAATCAGCCTCCTCATGTGGTAAATGAGGACAGCCGTATCTACCTTGCAGGGCTGAGTGAAGATTCAATGAGAGCAAGCATGTGACATGCCTGGAACACAGTAGGTGTCCAATAAATGCCAATTTTCTGTTTCTGTTTTAGAGGTTTTCACATACATTTTGGTAATTCGTTACCTTTTGAATGGGCGAATGGTCCCATTTTTCAGGGAATAGCTAGACATATCTTAACGTCTTCCCCATGTCCTAATGAGTTTACCTGTTTTAAAACTTTTCATAGTATTTAACACAGACCAGTATCAAAAGCTTTCTTTAAAAAAAATGCAAAGAATAGGGTGTTCATTCTATTCTCTCAGTCTTCATGGTCAGTTGTGTCTTCCAGAAATTCCAAGAAGTTAGTGAGGCCCGACCTTCCTCTTTTTCTTCTTTTCTTTTTGTAAAGCATGCCAGCAATCTTTAATCATGCTGTGATTTTCTAAATGCCACCCAGGTTAGCTTCTGAAATAGTTTCAAAGAAAGATCTAACCCACAGACACACAAGTAGCTCATTTGCAATTTTTAGAGAGGACTCAGAAACATCTTTTTTTAATAGTACATTTGTCAGTTTTCTCCCTTTATTTTCCTATTCATTTCTAGAGAGAAGCATTTCCTTTGTCATATAAATTTTACTAAAAATTCAAGCCTGATTACAGTTTGGTGTGTGTTATGTGTGCTTTTTGTTGGGGTGATTAACATGCAAACCGCTTTATAATGTCTTTTTCTTTTAAAAGAAGAAAAGTGGGTATGTAAGGTGGATGGAGTTGATCTATTAGCTGCTTCCCAGGTCACCTAGTTTCTGATTGTTAAAAACTAATTTGATCAGTAGAATTTACTGTTCAAAATGGGAGGCTTTGGAAAGGAAGATTAGTATAGAGAGAATAGGCTAGAAGGAGGTCGAACCAAGCATAGCAAGCGCTCTATGTATTAATAGAGAGTGTGCTGTTGACCTGTCTTATTACAGGCCAGAAATTAGCCATCCGATCACTCTGATGGAAGAGGAGAACCGTTTAAAAGCTGGTGTGAGACGAGTACAAAGGGACAGAGGCAAGACACAAACAGCCGGAAAGTCCAGTGGGAGGAATTTCATCAGAGATGTGAGTACACCTTACAGAAGCAAAGCTCACATCAAATGGTTTCTTTGAAGCAAACGTTTCTCTGCCTGCTTTGACATGGCAGTGACCATACCTGAAGTCACGGTTCAAAGGGACAATCTCAGAATGGGGAAAATGGTAAATCGGACTTAAAAAAAAATACAGTGATCTCAGAGATGTATAAGAAGCACACAATGGCAAAAGCTTCCTTTAAAGGAGCTATTTTTCAATTGTATTCTTTTCATTGATGACAAACAAATCAGGATCCTTTCACTTGAAGTGTTATTGCCAACAGGAAACTCTTTAAAAAGATTTTTTTAATGTTTATTGTTTTGAGAGAGAGAGACAGAGTGTGAGTGGGGGAGGAGCAGAGAGAGAGGGAGACACAGAATCCGAAGCAGGCTTCAGGCTGCGAGCTGTCAGCACAGAGCCCGAGGCGGGGCTCGAACCCACCAACTGTGAGATTATGACCTGAGCTGAAGTCAGATGCTCAACCGACTGAGCCACCCAGGCCTCCCCAGGAAACTCTTTAGTGTCGACACCCAGGGATAGCTTGTCCGCCTGGGGTTACCTACCCCTCCTATGCTGAGCAATGATCGGATGAAAATGTTGGAGCTAGTTTTTGGAGTGAACTGAAGCGTATGGTGTGTGATAAGCCAAAAACATCAGTGGCATGCAGGGATGAAGGCATAATCAACTGGACTTGGGGCCTGATGTGGTATGCCTTCTTGCATTTCCTTCTACCTTACATTTCTGTTTGAGAGATTTGCTTTCATTCTTTTCAGACCTCCAGTGCGTGCAGTGGAAATCCTCCTCAAGCATTCCTCTCTCGATTTTGTTTTCTCTCCCGATAGATTGCATGCTTCCTTCCCCCTGTGAGAAATAGGTCTGGCAGCTTCCAGGCGGGTTTCTTAAAGTGTAGTGGGAATGCCTTGCGCCATTTGTTGAACTTCTTACAACGGTTCTCCTACATCATGCCCAATGTGCTATTTGCAAAATGCACGGCAAATAACCATTCATCACTTGACATCACTGTAGCACGCCACCGCTTTATTTCTTCTCCTCTAGGTGAGTGGAAATGATGATCTAACTGAGATCACAATCATTGCTGATCAGTACCCGGCCTCCTGCAAAGGCCCGTGTGAGCACACAGACTTTTTGTAAGACGCCAGCCTCTGAGCAGATATCAGATGGAGAACCCTCCCCCATCACCTCCTCGCTGCTGAGAAACTTACTAACTTGGTATTGTTCAGGGAGTCACTCAAGCGAGGAGAGTGGAATTCTACCTGTTCCTCAAGGTAGAGTATCTGGTAAGCTGCTGCAGAGACTGTAAGGCACTTATAGCTCTTTCTACGTATAAAGAGCTCATGGTTAGGTGAATGCAAACCTTGAGTGAGAGCTTTGTAACTTCCTGTGTTCATCTGAAGTCATGCACAAATTAAGCCAGTGTTGTAAAACAGAGCCCAACAAATACAGTCCCCTTTTTCAGGGGCTGTATATTTTTTAAAGCTGTATTTCCCCCCTCCACACACACACACACACACACACACACGCACCGGGGAAAGGTGTCCTAGAAACAGATCAGAAACACATGGAGCTGAAAACTTTAAAGAAAACTTTCATAAATGCCATAAATGCTCATGTAAAGGTTTTTTTTTTTGTTAAAACATTGGTTGTAATTTCTACTAGGTGTCACAACTCAGTGAACCATTAAAAGTGAACTGGCTCACTGAACCGAACTGAACTGAACAGATGGAATCCCACCCTCGCAATGCTTGAAAGAGTCTGTGAACAATGCGAAGTCTTCTCTTAAGCTCCCTCCTTGCAGGTGCTTACCTCACTAGTGCACACATGTGGGGGGATCTCAGGCTAGAACACAGCCCCTCCCCCTTTGTTTGGTTGTATGGTGCCCTTGTTCAAGCGGCAGGGAGGGCAGTTCATTTGAAATCCTCAGGGCCACCCCCATCATTTTCAAAGTCCCAGTGTTATTTTCCATTTGTTTCCACATGTAAGTTTTAGGAGGATGTTTGGTTCTCTTTTCATTTTGCCTTGAGTTGTAATTTGCTCTAATCTGTCTGGATACAGATATACCTCAAAATATTTTTTGAAATATTTTTTCTTTTGCTAAATTGGCCTGAACGACACGGACTACTGTTGTTATTATTATTATTATTATTTGCTGGTCTTTGGTTTATTATTTAAATTTTCTTTCTTTTCAGAAAATGCAGTTGAATGCCAGACCATGACACAGGCAATTTTAGGCTGTTCTTGACTTCTTTTTTTTATGTTTGTTTATTTTCGACAGAGAGAGAGAGAGAGAGAGAGAGAGCGCGCATAAATGGGGAAGGGGCTGAGAGAGAAGGAAACACAATCTGAAGCAGGCTCCAGGCTCTGAGCTGTCAGCACAGAGCCCGACGCGGGGCTCAACTCCCAAACAGTGAGATCTTGACTTGAACCAAAGACAGACGTCCAACCGACTGAGCCACCCACATGCCCCTGTTCTCGACTTTTAAAATCCTCATGACAACATGGGGGAGGTAAACTGATCAACACAGTTATAAACGTGTATACTGAAGTGCCAAAGTTAGTCTTACAGGATCAAGAGATCAAAGGGCTGTTTTTAGTCAATTCGTTAAGCATTAGTTATTCAATTGATTAGTTCAATATGTACCTATGAGGGCTAACGAGGCCCAGGCATTATACTGAACATGGTGTGGGATCTAAAGTGGAATGATGTTCAGCTTCTGCTTTTAAAGAGACGTAATTTAAAAGAGAGAAGTTAGACAACAATTGTGCATTTGAAAATTCGTACCCTCAAGTGGCTCCTTCATTTCTATATTTTTTCCTGCTCTCCTTCCTTTCTGGGCTCATGACTGGTGCCATGTTCTGCTGCCGTGTGATCAGCCCATCAAAATGTTCACTTTTGGGGTTTTGTAGATATGTTTATTTTCAAGGCTCGTGTTTTGTAAGGCTTCAAGATGATTTTGCTTCTTTGAAAGTCAGACTGTTCCTTCAAAGCATGTTCTAACAGGGTTTGGGAGACAATGGGCCAGAGAGAAAGCCGGAGACCCAAGACTGGGAGCTTGGTTAGGCACAAAGGTTACTGGCAGGTGGATCATTGATTAATTCCAGAGAGGTCAGTTGAGGGAGAGATTAGCAAGTAAGAAGACAAGAACCAGGGAGAGAGGCGTCAGGGATCGGATACCAAGGTTAGGATTCTGCAGCACACAAGGTCAGAGGGTGAAAAAGAAGTTTTTGGCAACATTGGGTCATGAGTCCAGGTCACAACCCCTCAACAACAAGAGATTAGGAGCCGTTCAAAAGGTCTGAATAATAGGCATAGGATATAAACAGAAAGCACAAGCTTGATGCTGACGGATCCTGTGGCTCTCAGCCCTTTGACGTGGCTCTTGAACTCAGGCTGGAGCTGGTTACAGGGGCAGGCACGTCTGTCTGAGTCTACAAGCAGACAGTTTTTTGATTCGACGAAGGATGGGGCAAAGAATTAAGTATTTTGTGAGAGCATTAAAATATTATATTTGGAATCTGTCAGTGAACCTGGATTTCTGAGTTTACATATTCCTTCAGGATTAAATCTGCCATCTAATTTTTACACAGTAAAACATAACAGTGAAGTTCAGCCTTTCACATTGTAGATTTGAGCTTGGGTCCATGTCGTACATATGAACTTACGTAGGGTACTTAACCTCTCAGAGACAGGGTTCCTTCAAGTGTGAGATACAAATGACACCTATCTAAGAGTGTGAAATATTCTCAACATTTAAAAATAATAGATATAAAAGTATTAGTTGCAGACATTCTTATTATCATAGTCCTCATTATTACAAACCTGGATTTTTTTACTCAGGAATCTTATCCTTTTCCCTTTCAGAATGCAAATATTATATTCTATGAAATTAATAGTTTGGTTATTCTCATTGATTTTTTTTAAGCCAGTGACTCAATCTTCTTTTAAAAAGTCTTTGCCTATTTTTTATGGGTCCTGATAAGCAGCAATAACATAAGCTTATGAGGAAATGTAGTTTAAACCCTCCCCCCCGCCCCTAAATTTTCCAAGCTTACATCCAGAGATGCCCATCTAGGAACATGGATCGTAACATCAGGAGAAGGACTGAAAAGCCTAGGAAGAGCAAATATAAATCCTTCTCTATCTTGTTCTCATGAGGCAAACATTTTACAGTGTCACTACCCCAAAATCACACAAAGATGAGTTCCTATGTGATTCCTTGGATTTCCCACATAGGAATCGAGTTAATCAGGTTTTCTTTTGTGTGTGTGGTCAGTACTTACACCAAATGGATACTCAACTGTGGAATAGTTCAAAATGTGTTCAATTTAAATCCTATTTTAACTACTCCCCATGAATTACTATAGAGGGAAAAATACCCGCCATAAATAGAAGACTCCCAAAGCGGAAACTGATGGGTATCATTACAAAGGAAAAAACAGTTGTCTTCCATTCTTCACATTGATCTTTCATACACTTTATTTAAAAATATTAAACTAACATCAAATAAAGGGCAAGAATTTTGCTTTTTTAGGCTAGATCGATCTGAACCTGGATTATCATAGGCTCTTGAGAAATGTTTTTGAGGGGAATTTTTCCTTTTTCCCTGATGCCTGCTTGCGTTCTCATTCTTGCTACTTACTCCCTCCCATCATTTTATCTTCAGTAGTGTTTTCACATCCATTTCTGAACCTTAACTCATTTGTGTTGCCTGAATGTTGGTGTCACACGCAGTGTGGCATCAGTTTGGATGTTGGGGACAAGAAGGCCATTGTCCTAAAAGCAACCATCAGTCTGTGGCTGATTCCACAGTCAGACAGAATTCACTCATCTATAGATTAAGCATACCTTAGAATTTTATGCTTTCACTTGGGGAACAAACTGGTCACTTGGACTTTTTGCTTGATAGGAAGTTGGCAATATCTTTGCAGTTGTAGATTCTCACTACCCCACGGGCTTTGGGCAGGAGGACAGAGGAGTGAGAAGGCTATGTCTACATTCAGATTCTGTGGAGCCATTGAAAGATCTAGGAGCGGATGGATCCCTAGGAAGGAAGAAGCCAACTGTACCTTGCTCAAGCCACACTGTGAGGGTTCTTTCCCCTGTACATCTTCCAGATTACAGGGTCTTAGCTCCATGCTTCTGCCTCTGGAATGCCTATCTCCATCCCTTGTTTGCTTCCTTCAAGTTTATATGTTGTCTCTTTTGCGACACTTCCTCACACACTTGTGTTCTCTGGCCCCAAACAAATTTAACTGCACACTTCTTTTTACTTCCATAGCAGTTATTTATGAATCTTCTTCCTCCATTCACCCATGAACTTCTTCACAGGAGGTTCCATCTAATCTTATTCATCTTTGGAAGGCAGAGTAAGTTAGTGGTTAAGAATACGGACCCTGGAGTTAGAAGGTTTGGATGAAACTTTTGTTTCTTCCACTTACTAGCTGTGTGATCTTAGAATAGATGTATGGCCACTCTGAGGCTTAGTTTTATCATCTGTAAAATGGCTGTTTGTTACACCAGAGGGGTTGCTTTTATAACTAAAAGAAAAATCCACAGAAAGCACTTGGTACAAAGTAAGCCCTAAATAGCTATGAACCCTGATTGATCATGCTGTTTAATATGCTTAGTGCAGAGCAGTGTCTGGCTCATAGCAGGGACTCAGTACCTGTTTTGTTTCATTCAGCCCATGTCATCATTAAATTCTGTGGTAAAAAAACATATGGCTTCAAGAGGTAGCCTATACATTTCTTTCACTACAGGATAGGAAAGAGTCAGGATAGAACCTTACCATGAAAGACGGTAGAATGGAGATGGAAACTGAACCAACTAAAACCTATTGAACATTGTGAAGACTATTGCTCAAGCAAGAGATTGGGGAGTTAGAGATCACTTTTATATCACTTCTCATTTACTATATGGATATAGAAATATCTTTGGATTTTTTTTTTTGGTAGCTCAGTTTCAATATCCACAAAACAGATATCGTAGTGCTAACTTGCCTTCTCCAGATGTAAAGAAAACAGAGCACAACAACACTCAACCAATTTTATTACAAGCCCCCTCCTGCTCTTACAGCAGGGAAACTGAGATACAAGTCTGGGGACTTGATCAAGGTCACAGTCAGTGGCAGAACCAAATTAAAATTCATGTTCCCAGAGTCCTTTCCATGCCATTGCTTCACCTACTGACCCATGGTGCTCTACCAAGAAGTACTTCTGATTAAGTGAACTTTCAGGTTTCAATAACACAAAATCTTGGCAAGGACTTTAGGTAACTATCTCATATCATATACCCCGGTCACTTTTTGGCGAGAACCAGCTGTCTCATATGTGTGTTGACTTAATTGCCTTGTACAGGCTGACATTGACAAAAGGGGTGCATTTGCAATGTTGAACCAAGAGTATAAGAGTTTATTAAAGTCTCTATTTGAAAAATAAAAAAGGGCAAATAAAAAAGGGGACAGATGCCTTCCTTGCAGACTGTATAGTCCATTATCAGGGACCATGACTTTTTTGGTTCTCTGTTGTGGTTTCAGACCCAAGCACAGTGCTTACATATTATGCTTATTCAGTTAATACTGAACAATGAATGAACGAGTGCATGGAAGCCTCAATATTTCAGGTGTAGTTAAATGGTCACCCATACTTTGGTGTAATATTGCCCTGATACTAAAATGTTGGATATTTCCCTTTATCTAATGTTTAAAAAAATTTGTTTGCGTATATGTATTAGCATGATAAAATCTAACACCGTACAATAGATGTGGCCCACCAAAGTGAGGCCTGGATCAAAATGCGCATATTTTAAAGCAAAAGGTTAAGAGCTGGTTTCGCAAATTTGGAGCTTGACATTAGGGGAACACTGACCCAAATGGAGGGTGTGAAAATGTTAAGAAAGGAAAGGGGAAAGCGTTTGAGAACCATTGTACAAGGAAAGCTGCATTGAGAGCTTCCTCTTTCCCTAAGGGACGAGGGCTGGAGACACGGGTGTCCTCTGTCCAAGAGATTAAGGGAGAACTTCAACAACTGTCCAGAGAGCTTGTCATTCCTCCTCTGGGCTTGAGCCCAGAGTGAACTGAGTCTGACTCTTCAGGAAGAGCAGAGATGTGTTGGAAAGCTGGTTTGGCAGCTATGCGGAGGTGAGTCACCCCTGCATCCTGAAGGTAACTGCTCTCTCTTGCCAGGTTGGAGACTGAGAAGCAAAACCCCAGGTACCAGAGAGGGATTGATATAGGAATGAATGGCCTGAAGCTATTTTATGTCCTACCTGAGAAGCTGGCCTGGAAGAGACAATGGAACTCCAGCAGAGAAAAATCTCCATAGAATGGGTTGTCTAAGAACCAGAGGCTGAGAGGGGAGGTGGACCAGTGAAAGAGAAATACAGGCTAGACATGTAGTTGGAGGGGACCAGCAAGGGACCTCCAAATTTAGCTACTAAAACCTCCACGAGGGAAACAATCAGCTTAACCAATATTCTCTGCCCAGGTAGCATAAAGTCAGCTTAGAACAATACCAATTCCCTGCCTGCCTTTCTGCTTCTAAGCTGCCTGTGTTTCAACCCAGGAAGAATTAAAGACTACAGATAATGAATAGGGTAGAAGAAAGAGAAGAAATAGGACAAAGAAGATGAGTGTCCTGCCTTCTAGGTGGCAGGAACTCTCCTGAGACTGGGAGGCTGGTGGATAGAGGAGGATTTAACTCCAAACCAAGTTCAAATATTTCATAATTGCTAGCAATGGGCATATGACTATTGCTTTGACACTGTTTTGAACCTAAGGAGAATTTGGAATCATTTATTACTAAACAGTAAACAAAGAACCTGTTGAAAAGGTGTTTGATTTTTTAATTTCTTTTTTAATCTTTATTTTTGAGGGAGGGAGAGAGAGAGAGAGACAGACTGTGAGCAGGGGAAGAGCAGAGAGAGAGAGGGAGACACAGAATCTGAAGCAGGCTCCAGGCTCTGTGCATAGAGCCTGACGCTGGGTTCGAACCCATGAGCTGTGAGATCACAACCTGAGCTGAAGTCGGCGCTCAACTGACTGAGCCACCCAGGAGCCAATGGGGCGTTTTAATGGCAGGGGAAAACCTCCACGGAATACATTTTTTAAAAAGTTTAATCAATTTATTTTTGAGAGAGAGAGGGAGGGAGGGAGAATGAATGGGGAGGGGGCAGAGAAGGGGACAGAGAATCCCAAGAAGGCAAGAAGTCCGAAGCAGGGCTTGAGCCTACAAACTGTGGGTTCATGACCTGAGCTGAAACCCAGAACTGGACGCTTAACTGACTGAGCCACTCAGGTGCCCCATCCACCGAGTAAATTTTAAAGGAGGAGACACTGAAGTAAAATTACATTTTGAGGATGTCTCATAAACTGAGCTTAGCCCAAATAGCAGATAGAGAGATTTCCCTTGATTTCATATGTACATTCTTTTGTAAATATGGACAGAGCTCTCATATGAAAAATGCATAATTTTCGTAGTTCTCGAGAACAATTTCTGTGTGTTACCTCTGTGTACCCAAGGGTGCACTGCCTACTTTTAGGGGGTGCAGATCTGAGGAGGCCATGGGTCACCAAGCGTGCTCCTTGGAAGCCAGATTACAAACATGTCAGTCTGACTAGGATCAGAAGAAAGGGCTTGACAGAGACTTGAAAGTATTTGGTTTCATCCATCTAATGTCTGCATTGTCTCCATTTTACCCTGAAAAAAACAAGTCCATTCTCTGCTGATCTGCATACTTAGTTCATATTTTAGAGCTACCTTAATCCAGGTCAAGGTTTACCAGCTGGTGAAAAGCACTTCCTATAATGTGGTTCCTCTGTATGTTTTATTTTCTCAAGACCTCTCAAGACCATTTCTACTCTTCCATTTTTTTTCCCACTGGCCCAGTAGACTTAGAGAGTTGGCCTGGAAATGGGGATATGAGCACCTTGGTGGAAGAAGGAAGAAAATGAGAAAGGGGAGCTGATGACCGGTAGGTTGTTGCCCTGGAAATGAAGGGGGATGAGGAGGCGACATTTACTGAGCAACTACCCGATGCCATACGCCGCGGGAGGGCTTTCACATGACTGATCTGACTTTCCGGGAACAATAGCTCTTTTAAAGCAGGTATTCCTGTACCCTTTGTGCAGCAGAGGAAATGAGAGAAGTGACTCGCCTAGCATCATGAATTCAGGCCAGTCAGGCTCCAAAATCCCTGTTCTTTCTGCAATTCCACACAGCTTCCTTTGAAACTGTGTTTTAAATACATTTGGAAGCTTGCTTGTGACTTCTCTCATTCTTTTTAATCTCCAGAATCTAATCCCATATCACAGCTGATAGTATTTTTAAATAAGGAAATTGTTTTTGATTTCCATTACTACATTTTTATGAGACTACATTGACTTCTGTTATTAGAATTGAATTTCAGGATAGCAAATGTCGTATGTTCTTAGCACTGTATACCTTTCCATTATAGTGCACAACAGTTGATTCCAATCAACTTTTTTTTTTTTAACTCATTCCACATTTCCAATATTTTTGTACTTCTATTACCATTCACAAATATTCTCAGAAGTGTGTTCCAATCTGGTGATATTATAACTTTCCCCTAGGGGTTTATTAGCTTCCATGTTACAGTATTCATTTCACCTACTTTCATTTCCTTGGACTAAGTCCAGAATAGCCCCTGGTCCTGTTGATTGCTTCACAAGCTGTGTGAGGGAACATTTTCGTAATGCACTCAGAGACAAGCATCCATCTGACTCCATTCATGCGATCTATCCGTCATTGTCAGGGGATTGAAATTATATCGCGTTGACTACTTTTATTTCTCTAATGCCTTCACATTTTTTCCCCTGTTCATTGCCTAGTTTTCTGTTACAGAAAAACACATCTCCCCACATTAATATTTGTTTTTATGAGTTTGGTTCTTTTCCGAAAAGTGGTCTTTCTATGCGGCCTTGCTTTTTTTTTTTTTAAAACCAAGTAGACAAGGGGTTTCAATTTGAACCCATGTTGCCTTTACCAGGAGCCCCTAGAAGTCAGGCTATTGCCCTCTGGGATCAAGTAACCTCTTAGGAAAGACCCTTTCGAAGGAAGTTCAAGGGCAAAAGGTACATTTCAAGTTGGAGAGGGGATTCTAAGTACGGCGTGGTGTTTGTCAAGTGGAGGGTCCAACAGCCTAATTGTAGGATGTCAACTTGAGTCCTTAGGATAAAGCACATGGAAAAAAGCAGGCCAAGTGAAGATAAAATGAGCAACTTCTCCACCTCTGAGGGACAATAAGAACACAAGGTGTAAGCAGCATTGTCATCAGTGGCCAGGTGTGGATGGCTTTACGTTGCCCTGGAAGGGGCAGAGCTGGAGACAGCCGTACAGCTGGGGTTGGCAGTGGTGACACTGGTAATGGTATGCCCGTGGTGTGTTTTGGGGCCCTCGAAATTCGATATTAGCAGTATCGTTGTGTGTATAGGCATCAGCAACGACAGAGCTTCTGATGGGCAGCAGTGAAGACTGCTTACATCATAAGACTTTGAGAAAGGGGCAGGATTGGACATCCTGATAGCCCAAGGAGACAGTACGTGGTGATTTCCAGAATCATTTGGCAGCTTGAGGAGGCCGGTGGAAATTCCTGCAACGTAAGCTAGAGATAGAGTCACAGAAATACCGTTTTGTAGCTTGTATGTCCATTTTCTTAGCCTCAGGTTGACATGATGCGGGAAACACAAGAAATAACAAGGCCAAGAATGACCTGAATGACAGCTGACACTATGTACCAGGTGCCTTCTCATTCCTCACTGCCACGTGATACTATGACTGCCCCCATTTTGCAGATGGTGAAATCGAGGCACTGAGAAACCACGTCTTGTCCAAGGTGGTATGACTCCTAAATACTGAAGGAACTCAGGAAGGCTAGTGCCGGAGGCCATGCTGGTAGCTGTTGCACAACAGACTGGAACCTCATTCCTTTGGTCTCAAAATTTAAGTAGAATCTTACGATCTACTTACTTAGGATCTTAAGATCTTACTTAGGATCTTTTGGAGAATTTTCTGAGGCTGGCGGAATTCTGTTGAGAAAAACCACTGAATACGTGAACGCAAGATTGGAAAAGGAATATTAAGCTTACTTGAAAAAGAAATCTTGCTTTTGATAACTAAAATATCTGTGTTCCAGAATAAAACTCCTTCTCCCGATTTTCCCATTTCTCTTAGTATTTCAATTATCTTGCATTTATTCTTGCATCCCTCTTACATTTTTCTTTCGATTACAGTTACCATTGCCCTCGACCAGACCCTCATCACATCATGCCTGGACAATTACAACGGCGCCCCAAGGAGGTGCCCCGACTCTTGTCTGTCATTGAATATATTGCATTAGACAAACGTCCCTAAAAAAGCAACCACTTGTAACCTGTTCAAAGCGCTTATTGGCTCTACATATCTATAATATAAATCCTGTTCTCTTTAGCCTGGAGTACAAGGCTATTCATGTATACATACACTCATATAATGTCTTCCCCATAAGTTTCCTTATCTGTAAGCACTCCCCTTGTAAACACTTCACTCTCCCCACACTGGTGGCTCCCAAACATACTTTTCACCTGCTGGATTTGCAGCAAATGACACTAGTTCTCCAAGACCTTGTTTAAATCTTACAGCTTCCATAAAATTCCTCAGTTCTTGGCATAAATAATATCTTTGTGTGAATTATAAAAAGGCCCCTCCTATCCTGTCTGAAGCAGGCTGTATCCGGGGAGATGGCTTGAGTGGAATTGGGGTTGAATTTCAGCTGCTTCACTTCCACCCCACCAGGGTTTGTGTGCGGAACCCGTATGTTCTTCTGCTGGCGACAGCCCCTTTCACGCCACCCCGGCGCTCACACTGCATCCACTTCCTAATGCAATGCTTGCCTCTTTAATTCATTAGGCAATTCATCATGTAATGCTTGGTGACATTCCTCCAACTTGGTTTTTAAAATTATTTTATCCATATTTTTGTTGTTAACATATTACTGTCTTAACTTCTCAGAATGTACCTTATCGAGGGCAGGGTTAACATATTATACTCTTTTGTCATTCTCAGAATGCACAACACAGTGCTTTTCATTGTAGAAATGCAACGAAGATGTTTGTTGATTTGAATTGTTTTTGCGCAAATAAATATAACTAACTACAAATGAAGGATGAATTTGTTGGAATTAACGATCAACAGTTGGCTGTCTATTGCTAGCTGGACAAGATAACGTTTCCACCACCACACAAATGCACACATATACACACACACACACACACACACACACAGACTCATACACACACATACACACACGACAACTTTAGTGTGATTATACTTTACCTTAATTGTTATTATATATCTTTCACATTCTGGTATATTGTACTACCCACAACTACAGGGGAGAGAATTTTCTGGTACTTTGATTTACACTGAATGCTATATAGCCCTTCATTAAAGCAAGGTCGTTATTCTCAATGTCGTTATTTTGCCAACAACTATTTATAAGTACAAAGTAGTTCAGGGGAAACGATGGAGACATTTCAGTCTCTGTCATGACTGAGATTTAATTCTGAGTGGGAGAAGACATTCATTAATAAACACAATGTTAGCAAGACCAGTGGAAATTCCATAAAAGCACCCTAAGAAACGTGGATTAGGTGTCTGGAGGACCGAAGACTCTCTAACATTTACAGTTGAGCTGGAACTTGCAGCAGGGCACATACGTCACATAGTCGTGTTGATGTGAAAAGAATACTCACGGCACAGGCGAAGACTGGAAAAGGGTACATTGAAGAACCAACCTTGAAATCACAACACTTTTTTCCTCTGGTGCAAAGTTTCCTTGTCTAGCACCTTCACCATACCGCATCCGAACCCCTCCCAGTCACTACCGATCTAATGTATGAGGTCTGCCGGGGCAGACCTCACAGCATTATCACAGCATTACCTGTTTCAGTCCTCAGCAATGATACCCGTACAGTGAGAAGCATTACGTGCTAGCATATGTTTTCTAATACTCATTACGCTCTAGAAGGAAAATTTCTCAGGGGAAAGAGATGGCTGTAAGACTCACGACACTCAAGTTTTCCTTAAGAGTTTCCTTTCAGGGTTTTCTTACTTGAACCAAATTTTTCATCACCTCAGTAAGACGTGGGAATATTCTGCAATACTATCGGGGGAAAAAAACCCCAAACAGTCCTTTTGTATTTTCCGTTCACCTTGGCACAGTTAAGCGAGATTAGAAATTTCTAGAGGAATGTTATTTCAGAAGCGTGTGAGTGGAATTTCTACCTCTGGTTATGACAGACTACTTGTGTGAAAATAATTCTCCTTCCAAGTACAAGTAGGAAAGCTGGAAGAAGCTTTAGAAATCTCTGGTTAGAGGCAATACCCCTCTGACTTGAGGGTTGGAGTTAAATGCTAGCATTAGGGCTAGCAGAGGCTTCGAACACTCAAGACGCCATGAATTCAGGGAGAAGTGTTTTGAGGTTATCCCAATACCTTATGCCACATTTATCCTCAATGCATATGCTGATTCATAGGTGTGTAGGCTTGAGAGCAGAGAGAGGGTTTTTGGCAGTTTTACAATGTGGGGAGATGAAAATTGGAATTTAGGGATATGAGGGCAGCCAGAATTTTAGGAGTCAAAGTCCTGAAGAGAAGTGGCATTTGTTAATTTATAAGCATCAACTAAGAGGATGGCAAGCCCAATAAACTTTTATCAGTCTTGTGGTCCTGGGGAAACAAATTAAAATTCAGGGCCCTTCAAGAAAGCAGGATGTAGGAACATGCCAGTTTTTCAGTTGTGACCCCTGAAGTCTACACTCGATCGGTAGAGGTAGACAAAAATTAGCTGTCGCAAAAATAGAAATTCAGCTTCAATTCAGTTCAATCCAAATTTGTACTAGTTAATACAACTCCTATTCTTACTTCTTGCCAGAAGCAAAAATAAATAATCTCTCCAGGAGGACAACATCATTCAGAGCTTCAGAACATCATGCTCTGAACACATGTTCAGAACACATGTCAACACCAACGACAACAAGTTACCAAGAAGGAAAACACCAGGAGAAACCATCAAGTTGCAGAAAGCCAAGAGAAAACAGAAAACACAGTAGAGACTGACAGGTGAGTCAGATAATGGAAACAAAGTACACGGACTTTAAAATAACCGTGATTATAACACTGTGCCAATGTTAACCAAAAAGAACAAACAGCTGGAGTGGCTATACTCATATGAGACAAAGTGAACTTTAAGACAAAGTACTTTTAAGATAAAAGTACTAGCGAGACTTCATGCTTGAGGGTTGGTTCACCAGGAAGAAGTAAGAGTCCCAAATCTATATGCACCAGATAGCAAATCCTCAAACTGTGTAAAACCCATTTGATGGAATTAAATGGAGAAACTGACATGTGTATAATGATAGTGATAGATTCAAGCACATTTATTTTAATAATTGAAGGCGAGCATAAACAAAACTTAGTGAGGATGTAGAGAGTTTGAATAACACAAAAACGTTCTTAACCTAGTTGACTTGTATAGAACATTGCTCAAAGCAGTCACAGAATATACATTCTTTGAAGTGCCTGTAGAACATATCCCCACATGAAACATATGTTGGACCGTAAAGCAAACCACTACTAAATTGAAAGGTTGAAAACATACAGAATACATTTCATAGTTAATACTTTGCTGTTGTACACAAATATTCATTAAGAGCGTAGATCTTATGTTAAGTGTTCTTACCACAAAAAACAAAGGGCAGCAGGAAACTTTTGGAGGTGATGGATATATTTCTTTTTCTTTTTAATTTTTTAATTTTTTGTTCTTTAGAGAGAGAGAGAGTGGGGAGAGAGAGAGAAAGAGAGAGAGAGAGAGTCATAAGCATGCTCTATGCTCAGCATGGAGCCCCGTGTAGGGCTCAGTCCCACCACCCTGGGATCATGACCTGAGCTGAAATCAAGAGTCAGACACTTAACCAACTAAGACACCCAGGAACCCCATTTATTTTATTTTCTATTTTTTGGAGGTGATGGCTACATGTCTAACTTTGACTGTGGTGATGGTTTCTTTCACTGGTTTATGCATATACCCAAACACATTAAATTGTTTATATTAAATATGCCCATTTCTTTTGTATATCAAGTAGGACTCAAAAAAGTTGCTAAAGAAAAGAAAATTTCCAATTATTTAGAAATTAAGAAAGTCTCTTGTGTAATTCACAAGGAAATACTTGCGGTGGAAATGAAAAACGTTTTTAACTTGATAATAAAAATGTGATATTCAAAACTGGATTGTAGCTACAGCTGCAATGAGAGAGAAGTTTTTAGTCTTAAGTGCATGTATAGAAAAGAGGAAAGATTACAAATTAATGATCTGAGCACTCATTTAAAGAAGTTTAGAAAAGACTGGCAAACAAAACACAAAAAATAATATGGAGAGGATAAAGGTGACAGACAGAAAACAAATGTACAGAGAAAATCAAAGAAGCAAAAAGTTGGATGTTTGAAAGATTAATAAATCCATACAACCTTAGCAAGACTAATCAAGGGAACGAAAAGGAGGATAAACACAGAATATCAAAATGGCAATGCAGCAATTCCTCCAGATCCTTCAAACAGTAAACATATAATAAAAATATGTTAAGAAAAATTTAAAGCTATGAATTTGAGGATTCAGAGAAAATGGACAAATCCCTCTGAGAAATACAACCTAATACACCCTATATAAGAAGAAATAGAAACGCCAAACAGTCCTATACCTATTAAAGCTATTAAACCTTCAAAAAACAGCTTTTAACACACACACAAAATGCAACGATGAGATGGCTTTATCAGTAAATAATTCTTTCAAATAATTACAGAAAAAGTCTTTAGAACACATCTCTGTGACTTAGCAATTCCACTCCAACAGAAATACATACATACACTCACCAAAAGATGTGTGTGTGTGTGTGGGAGTGCGTGAGTGCATGTATATTTGTATGAATGTTCACAGCAGACACTTCAAACCATAGCAGATGGTTCAACACTGGTAATGACCCAATTGTCTATCATCGATAGAATGGATAAATTCTAGTATGTTCACACAATGGAATTCCTCATAGAAGTAAAATTAATAGGGGCGCCTGGGTGGCTCAGTCGGTTGAGCGCCGACTTCGCTCAGGTCACGATCTCGCGGTCCGTGAGTTCGAGCCCCGCATCGGGCCCCTGTGCTGACAGCTCAGAGCCCGGAGCCTGTTTCAGATTCTGTGTCTCCCTCTCTCTGACCCTCCCCCATTCATGCTCTGTCTCTCTCTGTCTCAAAAATAAATAAACGTTAAAAAAAAATTTTTTTTTAAAAAGAAATTAATAAACCATTGCTATATGCAATAACATGAATAAATCTCATAAATAATGTTGACTGAAAGAAGTCAGACACAAAAGGTTACATACTATATCATTGCATTTATACAGAGTTAAAAATCAGGCACAGCTAATCTCTGACATTACATGTCACCAGAGTATTACCATTGGAAAAGAAGATAGAGATAGAGAGGGTCCATGGAAGGCCTCCGGGGGTGGTGGTGGGGGTGGTGGGGGGGTGACATTTATTTCTCTCTCTGAGTGGTGGTTATAAAGGTGTGTTCATTGTGTAAAAATTAATTGAGCTGCACACTTAGGATCTTTGCACTTTTTAGAAGAAATTTTGTTTTAATGTTTATTTATTTTTGAGAGAGAGAGAGAAAGAGTGTGAGCAGGGGAGGGGCAGAGAGAGAGGGAGACACAGAATCCGAAGCAGGCTCCAAGCTCTGGGCTGTCAGCACAGAGCCCGACACGGGGCTCGAACTCACGGACCGCGAGATCATGACCTGAGCCGAAGTTGGACACTTAACTGACTGACCCACTCAGGTGCCCCTGTGCACTTTTCTTATATTTGTATTGATAAAAATCTTTATTTGAAAAAAAACAACGTGTAGGAGTGGGATAGGGTGAAGGCAAATTGATGCAGAAATAACAAAATATGATTTTTAAAATGCATATTAGTGTTTCCAAGATAAAGATTTCTGACCCTAAGTTTCCTGTACAAAATACTAGAGAATTACGTAACAAGTTTTCTCAAATTCCCTTATAAAATAAGTTGACACAAACTGCTAGGTTTCTTATCAGGTTTCCCTAGTTGTGTGTTTGTGTTTGTGTTTGTGTTTGTTTTTTATTATTAGTGTAGGAATGAATTAGGCAAACTTTCTCCTTTCCCTCTCTCACCTTGTTCCATCCTGCCCTCAGGGCTGAGTTATAGCTGTTGAAACAGTCTTGGACCTCTCTTGTCTTCGCCAATATTTTCTCCTGAAATGGAAAAGCAGGGGCCACTGAGTAGCAAGGGAAACTCACATCCTCATTTTTCAGGAGTACAATTTGGCATCTGTTAGTCACTTCAGACAGCCTAAAAACAGATGATTTCTTATATTTTTTTTTGACCAGTTTTGTTGATGATGCATTATTTTTTTAAGTTTATTTATTTTGAGAGAGAGAGAGAGAGAGGGAGAGAGAGCAGGGCAGCAACAGAAAGAGAGGGAAAGAGAATCCCAAGCAGGGTCTGCACTGCCAGCACAGAGCCTGATGTGGGGCTCAAATTCACAAACCGTGAGATCATGACCTGAGCCGAAGTCTGATGCGTAACCGACTGAGCCACCCAGTCGCCCATATTGATAATTTTTTTAAATCAACACACATATAAGTGACCTCCACAAAGTAAATTTGCTGCTCAATCTGTAACCTGTTCATTGAAAATTGTTTTATATTTGGTTTCCTTCTATAGCATAGCTATATTATTTCAAGATACGTTCAAACACAGCGTTTCATCTTCACTAAGGGAGCTCACTATTTAAGAGAATCTAATATTTTGAAATTAACGAAGCTTCTAACTGATCTCGATAATACACTCAAATTAAATTCCATGCATTTCCCTAAACTGTTGGACAGCAAAATTTGGAGTTGATATGGTCTATTGCAGTTATCCACGGACTCAAATTCAGTTTTCAAAACTATTCTACAGGTTAAAATATTCTCACTTTAAAATTCTACTTCTAGGATCCAAGGCACCTTTCTGATAGTTTATTGACAAAAGTGATTCCAGAGAGAAAAATGGAGGGGAGGCCATGTGAGGGCCCTTCATGCCCCGAAAGAGCCTCTTTGAAAAACTCGTGTCTCGCAATGACATACTGTTGTTTTAAACAAGTCCTGCTGGAATTATTGCTGCTGTGGGGCGGATGGCAGAGAAGGACTGTCCCTGAGGATGAAATAGTGCTGAAATTCTGCACTGCGGATGGAGCTGTGAATGCTGTGGGAACAGGACACAGAGGTACTAAGAAATAAAGGGGAGTGAAAATCCACCCTTCGTATAAATGCTGTATTTCTGGATGTCTGAACTGTGATTGCTGAAGGATTCGGTAAAGGTATTACTTAATTGCATACACTTAGTACTGTGAATACTGTGAATACGGAAGAGCTTGGAGATAAGGGAAATCGGATCACGCTGTGAGGGTCAAGCTGTAAAATCGGCCCGCCTAGAATGAATCACACGCAGTCATCTGAACGAGACCGGTTCTCACTTCCGAAGGAGCACCCTAAATGCTGCTCTACCTGTTCTCTGAGAGTGTATTCCAGATGCTTCTACCCCAGCCTTCTCAGTTGCTGCCATGCAGGTACTTCTTACTCCGTGTTCCTTCATGAGACCGTGGATGCTCTAACGACTCTTAAGTTCACTCGTGGCGGCTACACCTGCCATCCTTAGCCCATCCTCAGGGGAGGACCACTGTTTTTCCTGTATCGTATTTGCCCAGACCCGGCCCCACTGACTCAGAGTATAGCGCTTACAAATATCATGCTGTAAATTTAACAAGGTTCTACTTAAGGCTTGGGCATAAAGGAATGGATGTGAAATATGGAGAAGTCATAACTTGTTCCTAAGCCCAGACTCTTAGATGCAGTTGAGGTCTGGCCCCCTTTTCTCTCCCAGGCTCCTGCAGGGTGGCCAGGGATGACTCGCGTCCACCTACTTTCACTTTCAGATTTCTCCATGCACCTGGACTCCACAAGAGCCTGTCTCTGGCTCCAGAGAGAAACTGTTGCTTTCTCCCATCCCTTCTACGGCTCTTTGTATAAAGAAATGCGTCTGTCTTGGTTCTAGTTGTACCTTCGGCCTAAGACATAATGGGTTTTCAATAAGTATCGTGTGAATTTAAAATAATGGTCACTTAGCCATTGTTTATTGTCTTGTGGAGATTTGATAAATATGATTGTATCATGCAAATTAGCTAGCGTTTCCAGATAACCTATTGAAAGTAAGCAGCCCCCCCCCCCCCCCCCCCGAGATCTTTGAGGACATACTTTGTAACTGACATAATTTATAGACCAGATGACAGCTATCATTTCTTTGTCTTCTTTTGGATTAGGAGTTTGATAACACACATTCTTCAAAGTCAGCCTTGAAACTCCTGCCTTCTTAAGTAAGCAGTTAAGTGAATTTTGATCCTAGGGTTCAGTGTACTGATTTTTAAGACGGTTTTGTAAACTGTTCATCTATGACAGAGCCAGATTTGTAGTTAGTTTTCTTAAAGCCTTGCTTGAGTGTGACAGCCCCAGAAGGAGTCCCCGCATCACCTGGGAGTTGGAAATGCAGAATCTTAGGCCCTATGACTTCTGAATCAGAATCTACATTCTAATAAGCTCTGCAGGGGACTCCTATGTGTATTAAAATTTGAGAGCACTTCTGCAAGGGGTCATGGTTCTTGCTTCTCTTGTTTTAAGTGGTCTGTACTGAGCAGAGTTCATCTTCACTGAGGAAGAAAAAGTTCCTCTTGCTTTGGGTTTTCCTCCTCCGCGTCCTTCCTATTCAGATAGCACAACTCTCTTGATCTAAGAGACTGGCGTAGGAGATGGTGAAAGATTTGCTTCTTGCCTGCCTCTATCTTTTGGTAAACTTCTACACGTAAGACATGGATAGGAAGAATATCCATCTGGATGTCGTGTCTGCAGCATCAGCTAATTCCTCTGAAGAGACTGGAGTTTATTGCCATCAACTCAACCACTGCTGTACCCGTCTCCTCTTGAACCTGTCCAGCCTTTAAGAAGATTCCAACTTTAAAATCACTTATCTAAGCTAACTGCAGGTTCCTGCACCCAAACAGTACAATTGTAGTCCATTAAACTCTTATTAAGAAGATGGCTCAGTTTTTCTTCATTGTAGAAAACTTTAAAATTAAGACCACTTCTAATCCTCTATCCAGACCCCGAATATAACATCTAATTTATTAGGATTGCCACCCCAAGCTCCACGCAACAAACGTTAGAGATGATATGTTCGGGATAGCTTAAGTTCCTGGTCTGTCTTTAACCTCGAGAATGGTACAAATGGGCTTTCTTCTTGGCAATAATCTTTGCGCTTATGGCTGTGTGTGTGCGTGTGTGTGTACACATAAAATTTCGTTCTATTACATTCTGCATCGTCTCACATCATCTATATTATTTCAGTGGGTAAATTTCCTTTTTAATCCCCTTTCTCCACCAATACTCAGGGCTATAATTTGCTGTTACATGCTTATGTTTTCTTTTGCTCCTTGTGGTTATCTCAGATGTTCTAGAGTCCTCCTTCTGATGAGGGAGCCTTGACCCCTTGGTTTTTGTTTCTCTATTAGAATAACTAAAAGAACCTGGACGGTTATCTTTGAAGTGGTAGCTGCAACTTGGACTGGAAAGTTCTCCCTGGGATAACACTGGCCTTCCTCGACCTAGTGGGCTTCTCTTTGTATGACCTTCCTTGACAGGTTTCCAGATTGCAGTACATGGGTCAAAACCATTCCTCCTGTTGCTTTCTGCTACACGGTAAGTTATCTGGCTCCCAGAGTCTCGGGTTTCCAGAAATTCTTATCTCTAAAGGCGGCTTTGAAATTCTTCAAAGTCTAGATGTTAGATAATAACCTTGCCTACATCAAGAGTATAGTGTGGAAAAGTAACAATGAAAGGAAGGATATAAAACTGTTAATACAGTTAAGTAGAATGCTCCATATGACATACTTTAAGCGGAAAATATAAAATTTTACTCATAATGTTCTGGAAAATATATACAATTTGAACATGTTGCTGTATGTGAGCAAACGATTTTTATCGAGAACAGCAGCATAATTATGGAAGATAGTTTTCCTGGATATCTGCTTTATTTTGAACTCAGTAAAGTGTTTCTTAAGGGTCTCAAA
Organism: Panthera uncia; assembly: GCF_023721935.1. Lineage (NCBI taxonomy): Eukaryota > Metazoa > Chordata > Mammalia > Carnivora > Felidae > Panthera > Panthera uncia. The sequence goes on along the minus strand of NW_026057586.1, from coordinate 39,403,570 downwards.
CATTTGTCATTATAACTAAAGAATTATTAGGGTTGAGAATGTAAGTGATGAACCTGGTGTCTAAGGTTCTGTATTACCTGGTCCCTCTTCTGTCTATAATAGCTGCTGTTCTTGAACTTCCTAGTGGTATTCTTCTGATCAGAGTTCTAATGCCTCCCAGAGAATGCTTTCACCTTCTGGAACCTTATGATTCCCACTATACAGTCTCCCCTACCGGCTGGCTCAGTAACTGGCCAGGTTGGGCTCTAACCCATCCTGACACCCAACACTCTGACACTTGCAACAACTATCATTTCTTGTGCAGTTTTTGAGAAACTCCACGTTTAAAAGGCAGGGCTTAAAAGCAACCACATTTCACACACTTTTCTCTCTGGATACTTTCTGGAAGATTGCAGAGCAGCATTTTCACTGCATTCTAACGTTCTTTCCCCAAACATGTCCATTTTGCTCCTGTCAGTTTTGAGTCGTGTTTATGTTTGCTGCTTCTAATGATCTTTCGTCTCTGTATGTTCTTCATTTTCTCTTCTATTTCTGATTCTTCCACCGGCTCAGTTTTAGCTTATCCCTTTCTCTTAGTTTTGAATCTCTTGTTTAATTACTACAGATAATACAGAACCTGTAGCTTTTCTTTGACTACTCTTTTTACTATTTATTTATTTATTTATTTATTTTTGAGAGAGAGAGAGAGAGACAAAGGATGAGTGGGGGAGGAGCAGAGAGAGGGAGACACAGAATCCGAAGCAGGCTCCAGGCTCGGAGCTGTCAGCACAGAGCCCCACATGGCTCTCTGCGAGATCACGACCTGAGCCAAAGTTGGATGCTTAACCGACTGAGCCACCTAGGTGCCCCTTGTTTGGTTTCCATGCACATGTTCCATAGTGTCTCTAGTCTTATAATTAGCTTATAGTTGTATGTGCTATACAATATTCGAAAGAGGGCAGAGATTTGGGATGGGATGAAGGTAAGGGGGCAGGGGAGCATGAGGTGAGATTTACCAGGTCTGTCTGATTCACTGAGTCAGTTACATCCTCTTCTGGTGCCGTGTCTCTCATCTGATCGTTAGCATTCATAACATTGGCTCATCATGTTTCACTTGACACTATCCTGTGGATGGGTGTCCGGGTTGTAGACCATAAAAATGATGGCTAAGATAATTCTTCCTTTAGTATGGTCTTCCTGTTGCTCCATGACACCTCCATGGGGGGTACCCTGCTTCTCCTAGATCACGTCTCTCTCTTCAAATACCCACTTGCTTAGCACTTAGGGATGTGATCACTTTCATTACTTTAATTAATTGAATAATTTAGTAAAACTCTGTATCTTGATACAATATTTGGCAGGGACACTTCATATTTTGGGCTTTGGCACTGTGACTATTTTCTTGTTTCAGTGAAGATTAATTCCTCTCCTTGTGTTTCTTAGATTTTGGTGAGTGCCTTTACTCTGCCATCTCTCCCTTTATCCCCAGACTATACGTTTTAAAATGAGGCTTCCTTGGTGTCTTAGAAAAAAGCCAAACAGAAGATCAGCACGGAGCATAGGCTGTGCCTCCTAAACGTAAACTTAGTTTCTTGGCGCTGGCCGCCCTGTGCCTCACTCCCATCCTGTCTCCTGGACAGCATGTGCCTTGTATTGGGAAAACTGTTTTCACTCCTGATCTTTCTCCTGAGTTTGTAGGGGGAAACCCAGTTCTTCCTCGCTGTGTGTTTCTTCCCTGTGTGTCTCCTTTCCTCTCACAGAGAACACTTCGCTTCTGGTCACCAGAGTTATAGTGTTTTGTCCCCACACGTAGCAATTCTCCACATCAGCTGGGCATCCTACAGTTTAACTCAGTTCTCTGAGTTAATAGTGTCAGATCCCAGAAGTTAAAAGCTCAGTCCCTCAGGACTGCTTCCATCCCACTTCAGATGCTAATCTCAAGTCGTAGGTCCCCGGGTTACCCACAACTTCTGACCTTGGCTACCAGCTGGAGATTCCCATGACCCCCACTTTGGGTTTGATTAATTTGCTGGAGCAGGTCACAGAACTCAGGGACACACTTCTTATATTGACCAGCTTTTTAAAGGCTCTGATACAGAATATCGATGAATGGCCAGATGAAGATATACATAGGGCAAGAGTCCCAAGAGCGGAGGCTTCTTTCCAGCAGAGTTAGCATACGTCACCCTCCCAGAATGGGGTTGTTTTCACCAAACTGAAAGCTTCCCGGGCCCTATTCCCATGTGAGGAGACTTCCTCACACAGGTGTGATCAATTATTAGCTCAATTTCTGGCATCTCCCCGCTCTCTGGAGGATGGAGGTAGGGTCTAATCATGGCTTGGTCTTTCTGGTGACCAGCCGTCATCCAGGAGCCCACCCAGAGTTACCTCATCAGAACAAAACATGCTCCCAATGCTCTTATCGCTTAGGAGCTCACAAGGGTTTCAGGAGCTCTGTCGGTGGGGGGGTGGGGAGGGTGGGTGGCAGAGGCCAATATATATTTTTTTCTGTTGTCTCACAGCCATCCACAGAAAGGAGCTCACTCGGTCCTCTTCACCACCCCCAGGACTTGCTCCAAACCTTTCCAGGCCTTGTAGTCTGGGCCGAAGCAACCCTGCTCTCCATGGTTATTCTTCAGCTTCCATTCGGGAACTCTCTCAGGGCTCGTTTCTGTGGCGGCATATTGAACGCCTCTTAGAACGAATAACAAAAGAGACATCCATACCTTTCAGATGGTAGTTTTTTCATACATATAGGTTTGTGGTTTAGACTGACAGTCAACAAGATGAACATAAAATAGTGTAGTGTTGGTACACTTCCAGATTTCTTGGTTATTCATTTATTTCCAAATTTCTATATTACACAAGGAAGAGATGTGGCAAATAGAAGTAATGTTTTTCCAGCAATCGAAGGGCAGAGAGAGGCTACTTAGAAGGGCGACTTTAATTAGGGCACCCCAGGTCTTGTCCCTAGGAGATGTATTCTTCAGTTAAGCAGTTATTTTGTCTATTGAAGAACCAGCTGCAACCCCCTATCAGAACCGATGCTATTAAATACAAGAATCATATAACTTCCTTATTCTGATTTCATTCTGATCCTTTCATAATTTGATTTTCTATAAGCTTGTCTGTAGGGAAAATATATGCTCATTTAATCTGTCGATTAAAGTTCTCCTCAGCAGTGAAACGTCTCCTTATGAAACAAAAATGAAAATTCTGAATTTACAGGTGAGTCTGTTGTCAAGATTGACAGCAGAGTTCAGTATTCCTAAGTTAGACGGTCTTCAGAACAAAGATGAGGTGGAATTCTGGAATATGCAAGCCTTATGGCGGCCCCTGGGCTGTGGTCAATATTCCAGTAAATGCGCCTGACGGGGGAGAGGGGTCAGCCTTGGAAACAAAATACTTCCCTGAAGAGGCTGCTTTAGAAGGACAGAGTCTGCTTCCATTCGAACCTCCATAGTATGGACAGTGCCTAACTAGAGAAAACATCAATCTGATACCCAAACACTCGTAAAATTAGACTTATTTAATGAATCTATTGTCACGGGTCAGCCCTAAAAACAAACCCAGGAAAGTTTCAAGCCCAAAATAATTTTAACCAATATACCATCCCTTGCAGAAGTCAAAGCTTTAAAAAATTACATCAGAGTTCACCGAGCAGAAATAATTTCTCATCCTGGAAAGGTAAATACATGTTTATAGTCAAGATTAGTTTCACTTATTTAGGTGAGTGTCAAATGTAAGATATCTTGGGATATTTTAAATTTAAGCAAAACTTGAAGTGATTTCCTGGTTTTTGTAAAAATAATTTTTTGTCCTCACTGAGATAAGAAGGAAACCCATATGCTGAGCATCTTCTTTGTTCAAGGCAGTGTAATCAGTGATTGCTAGACATTATCTCATTTAATTCTTACAACTGCCTGATTGGTTATGATATTGTCCTATCTTTTTAAAAAAAATTTTTTTTAACGTTTATTTATTTTTGAGACAGAGAAAGAGCATGAACGGGGGAGGGTCAGAGAGAGGGAGACACAGAATCCGAAACAGGCTCCAGGCTCTGAGCTGTCAGCACAGAGCCCGACGCGGGGCTCGAACTCATGGACCGCGAGATCATGACCTGAGCCGAAGTCGGCCGCTTAACCGACTGAGCCAACTAGGCGCCCCGATATTGTCCTATCTTAAAGATGAGGAAATTGAGGCATTGAGAATTTGTTTCTTAGCCAAAGTCATACAACTCATAAAGAGCCAGAATTATAACCTAGGTCTGTGTCCCTACTGGAAAAGAAAAAAACAAAAGATAATTATTACTATGCCCATGCTTTCCAGCCAGAGCCCATCAGAAACATATCTGGGGCTGGGTTTGGGGATTATTACCCATCGCAGAGAGGGACAATGCATACCATGTGGAAATGTGTGGCATCTGAGTGTGTTAGAAAGACCCTATTACGGGATTTGGGGGTTTGGTTGGGTGATTTGGGGAGGGGTCTGAGGGAGTGAGGGTTTACTCTAGATTGGATAGAAAGCAAGAGTAATTCTATAATTAGGTATCTCAATTAATCTTAACGACAGGAAATGTAACCTTCAGTATAAGGCATAATGGTAAAGAAGTAGCACTCATTCATATTAGCCTACAGAAATGCAGGTTTGGTGTTTTGTGGGTGGCACAGAGACTCTTTTTGTCTCTGTTCAGGTGACACTATGAAGTGACCTTGTCTGGCATTGGTGTTCTGCGAGATTTTTTATGTTTAACGGAGGAATGTACATGGCCTAGTTGTGCACACCATGCCAGCTTCCTGGTGTCAGACCAGTTCCTGGCTCTCAGGGGCTGCTTTCTGTTTCTCAGCTAGAGCCGTGAAATGACAGCAGAGGAGTAACAGTAGCTGAGCTTTGAAATGATGAAACTAAGGATTCTCTATTGGTCAGAATGGTTTGTAGAATTTGGATGAGTCTAAGTCATGATATGACAACAGAGAAGGGTCTAAGTTTGAAGTTGAGGGATAGATAATGCAGTTTCCATAGGATCATTCCCAGGACATGGTTTGTGAGAAAGAAATGGAAGGAGGAAAGAAAAAAAATGACAGATTAGAGAAAGAGAGAGACTGCATCCAAGATGGAAGCTGCAATCTGTTAAAAGCACACCCATCTTGTTTGCCATATGATATTCATTACAAATGTGTCACTAAGCCCAGCCCACACTTTACCTCCTGAAAGGAGATGAATCAGAGAATTTGTGTGCATATTTTCTAAACCGCCAAAAGTACATTTGTTTTAGTTATTGTGATCCCATGAAGTTTCTAATACTATGCTTTATTTAAAAATATATCATGTTTTGGGGCGCCTGGGTGGCTCAGTCGGTTAAGCGTCCGACTTCGGCTCAGGTCATGTTCTCACGGTCCGTGGGTTCGAGCCCCGCGTCAGGCTCTGTGCTGACAGCTCAGAGCCTGGAGCCTGTTTCAGATTTTGTGTCTCCCTCTTTCTCTGACCCTCCCCTGTTCATGCTCTGTCTCTGTCTCAAAAATAAATAAATGTAAAAAAAAAAAAATTAAAAAAAATATATATCATGTTTTGAAAAATTATCATTAATTAAAACAAATTGCATGTTGCACATTTTAACTTCATAAAATTTACTTAAACACAATCCATATGAGAGACAGACATGCAGAGAGAGAGAGAGAGAGAGAGAGAGACAGAGACAGAGAGAGAGAGAATACCTATTTAAATAGTGCTGGGGAAGGGAAGCACAGTGCATGCGACTTAATTGGATTCCAGTTGAATTAACTAGCTACAAAAGGTATTCTGAGGAATACTACAGGAAATTTGAATACGGACTGAATATTAGATGATATTAAGAAGTTACAAGTTCTGTTAGGTGTGATAATGACATTGGGCCATGAAAGGAAATGTCCCCTTTGGAATGAGGTACTTATATTCAAGTTTTTCAGGTGAAATGTAATACCTGTGTTTTATAATTTCAATCATTCCCCCAAAAGGTAAAGCAAATACGCCCAAATTAACATTTTCACAACTTAGTAAAGGTGTATGAATGTTCCATATACCATTCTTTGTACTCTTCTGTGTTTGAAATTTTTTTATATAACAATTAAAACAAAAACAAAAAACCCAGTGCAGGTGAGTCAGAGCACAGGCAGAGAGTGAGGAGAAGGTAGGTGTGTGGGCTTTCCATAATGTGAGTTTTGTGCCACATGGAGAGAAGATCTATCACAGAATGGTGTTTTATATGGAAATACTTGTTTACAGACTGTGTATTATAAGTTTGTGTACACAAAATTGCTTATATCATACCCCACGGGCTATTTTAATATTTTGAAAAACTACTTTGACATCGTCTGACTTTTGCCTGTTGTGATGTTGTTACAACTGAGACTGGGGGGATTGTTTTCTTTTTTAACTTATATTTATTTGTTTATTTGCTTATTTTTTTAATTTATTTTTTAAATTTACATCCAAGTTAGTTAGCATATAGTGCAACAATGATCTCAGGAGTAGATTCCTTAATGCTCCTTACCCATTTAGCCCATCCCCCCTCCCACAACCCCTCCAGTTTGTTCTCCATATTTAAGAGTCTCTTATGTTTTTGTCCCCATCCATGTTTTTATATTATTTTTGCTTCCCTTCCCTTATGTTGATCTGTTCTGTGTCTTGAAGTCCTCATATGGGGTGATTGTTTTAATAAGGGTGTTTAAGCATGTTTTTGTCTGTACATTCCAGGCAATGGCAACCCAGGATTCCCTCTGGTTCTCCGCTTACATGGCCCAATATGGTGCCGTGGGTCGAATGTGCGAACAAGGGCAGCCTCCACGTTGGGCGATTGTCTATCACGATTCATCTTTCCCAAAATGAGACAGTTTCAAAGTAGCAGTTTGGGTTTTGCAGTGCTTGTAGCTTACATCTCCCACGTTGAAGATTTCACATTGTATCCTTCCAGCTATGAGAGTCGATCTGCCAGATATCAGTGTCTGACACTGCAGTTTGGGTGGGAGAGGCTGCGAATACTGTGGAAGAGGAGAGCCTGCCAGAGAAAAGTGTGACAGAGGGAGAGGGGAGCCAGCAGTGAGGAGACCCGGATGGCAGAGGCCAAGGTCTGGAAGAGAGCAGGGAAGAAAGGTCTATTGCAATTGAGGACGGAGCCAGAGACCATTGTTGGATTTAGGGTCAGAAAAATCTGTTGTCTCGATGAAGAATTAAATAGAGCAAAGACAATTGTTGCTCCAACTCCAGGTTTCACTCATAAAACAACGTGGGGTAGGTCTGCAGTTACCGAGTGGCGGAAACCTTGTGTCTAATTGATCCTTTTGAACATTTACCTGTAATGATGGAATTAAAACATGATCTGTGCAGCACTCCTGCCGAAATGCTTCAAGCGTACAGCGCACGGGGGGCCAATCAGATCTTGTGCACCCTCCCACTAAGGCGACATTCAAATCTGTCATAACCACCCTCTGAATTCCGTCGTGGAGGGAGCTCATTCCATCTGTCTGCCACGATGGCCCGTTTGCAGCCACGTGGATTGCAGCCCTTAAAAATGATTTCCCCTCCAAAGCCCTTCCTTTGTGTGTGCTTGTGTGAGATTTCCTGTCTCGGATCAAAGTTCACCTCGCCAACATTACCACGTAGTAACAAATGTTCTTTAAACATAGTCCCCCTCACGCCTGCTCGTGACAAAGTTGGTTCTCATTCATCTCCCAAAACGCCATCATATTCACCAGCGTCTTACAGTGGCCTTGCCCGCTCGGCAGTGTGCGCCTCGTATTTTTATCTGTGTCTGTCAGAGACCCAGGGTTCAAACTATTGGAGGTCCAGATGACATCTGGCTTCCCAGCTCCCCCGGAATCCTGGCTGCAGTGCTTATCAGTGCATTATTCATCAAAACTGATGATGCAAGGTACAACATGCTGTCTGCAGTTCAGTGTATGAGTAGAAAGGAGTTGGCAGAAACGCCTGGTGTTCTGTGAGCAGCATGTAATCAATAGTCTGGGTGCTTGTTCACTTCGTGTTGATGACTATTCCCTCTGGTACATTTCTGTATATTTTTGGGTTCACTCTACTACCAGCTGTGCCATTTTTCTTCCTCCTCCATTCCTCATCTCAGCCCTGATAGAGCAGAAGGAACAACCTTCCTGTGTGGTGAGTGTCAAATCAAATAATCTAATGACCAAAAAGAGGGCAGCAGGCATAGGCAAAAAAGAGACAGCTCTAATAATTTTCAAGTGTACTTGGTAATAAAATCAAATGAGCTGCGTTTAAATTCAGACTTTCTGCTACTTGACTCAAATTAAACAATACCAATCCTCCCCTGTGCTTCATCTCAAATGACAAACAAATCATTGGTTCCCCCCTCCCATTTTCTCCTTTAAGTGTGTGTGTGTGTGTGTGTGTGTGCGTGCGCGCGCGTGTGCGCACACTACTGTTTGTAAATCTGTTTCTCTGAGAGGGAACTTAGTCCCTCTGTTAAGGACAAATGCTCAACATTGTCACCAACTTGAAGAGTGTGAGAGTTAATATCCCAGCCCCTCCATCACCGATGAAGATCTCAGGCATTGTGTAAGATATTCTGGAATCAATACTGAAATCCATTCAGTTACCTCTGAGGTGAAGAATTTAATTTTCACTTGCAAGTTAAGCACTTATCCATCTTGTACAGTTATAAAAATGTGATTATTTATTATTGTTAAGAGAAAGATATATATCCTTTATAAGACAGAAAAAAAAATAGAAATCCAAGTGCAAAAATCTGGTTTTAACTGTTCTAATCAGTCTCAAATTTTAGTCAACTTAAACTTAGCAATTATCCTAGAATATATTTAAGATTTTAATATCCTCTGCAAGTCAGAGTTTTAAAGAGCTCGGTCAGGGTCCCCATGGTCTCAGGCGGGGTCCCCATGATCTCAGACTTTACTAAGTATGTTTTCTGGGAGGGGATTTGAAGGCTGGGAGGTCGTGGCCAATGTGTACCCTGATGTTGGTCCCGTGTCCGTGGTTTAATAGCTGTCTCCATCGTTTTTGTTAGGCCAGATGGTAATTGTAGGACAAAACCATGATCACAGAAGACATTAACTGGTCTCCCAGATCTCCACACATCTTCAGCATTAAAAAAAAAAAGTTGTTTATTTTTATAATAAGTCTGGTTAGACTGATTCCTAGTTGGCAGTGGTATTACGTGGCTGCAGTGAAGACCTCAAGTAGGAATTCCAGGTTCTGAGATGTGTTCTGGATGCAGCCCAGCCAGCCACTCTGAACAGATATGACGTTCATCTCCTGATAAAAATGAATCTCTGGCTTCTGGGTCTTGCCCAGAAACACAGCTTAAAGTGAACACCCACACAGACAATATCGTAGGATGTGGCCAGCTGTAGACAGGATTGGAGTGAAAGAAACAGCCATCACGGTGGTTTTCAAAGTCACAAAATTCAGGTTTGGATAGTGTTGCAGTTCAGTCATGGGGGGCGGGGGGGAGGTCTCCATGCCTGGGTTCCTATCTTGCCATTTCCTAGCTCTGAGGCCACCAGTTAATTAACTTGTCTGTCATTCTGTTTTGTTCCATGTTAAATGTGAATAATATTACCCAGGTCGTAGGGTTATTGTGAGGAATAAACTGAGATATATCATGTAAAGGATTAGCAAGCTTCTGTCTCCTGGTTAGTGATCAGTGGAAGCCATTATTATTACTGATGGCTAGCTACTAGGACTTTGTAGCATTATTTCCATTCACTTCTCTCCAACTGCACTAGTGTCTGAGCATCTAACATGTGCAAGGCACTATCCTACGTGTTGAAGAGTAAAAATATGATGAAAATATGGCTTGGACCTTAAGTTGCTTAGAATTGATGGGTGGAGTTAGACATGCATATGCCTAACAACAATAAAGGTACAGAAATGCCAGCGTAGAGGCACAAATCATGTCCAAAGCCACGAGACTGAGAGGGAGGACAGAGTCTCTGATTCTTACTTGAGGTGGGGAGGAGGGTGGTGAAGGGGATCATTTGAGCTAGTCCTGGAAGTATAAATCAGAATGTAAAAAAGTAATTGGGAATGTGAGAGGATATTCCACAGGCATATCAGAAGCAGGAATGTGGAAAGTTGCGGGGATTATAGCAAATGGCCTGGTGCACGTCAGGTATGTATCTTGTTTCATCGGGAACCCACGTGAGGTGAAGAAGAAAGTATGAGCTTTAGCGTCAGGTTGACCCATGACTGGATCTTGGATTTTTATGCCCTGGTTGTGTGACAAGAAACCTCACCATACGTGAGCCATAGTGACCTCATTTATATGTACAACAGTGATGATAATAACCACATATATCCCATAGTACTGTTGTGGGGACCTACAAGAATAACATATGTAAAACACCTGGTTTATGATAGCTGCCAATAAATATTTCCTTTGAGGGGTAGAGAGTGGGAGGTTTGTTCAAGCCCAAAATGCACTTTCTGGTGTGTCTGTGCATCTCTAGGGCACTCCTGGTTCTAAGCCCCCCAGGCCGCCTCTAACTCTCCTTTGTGCTCTTGCTTGCCTTCCAGAAGCTGCCGTTGTCCTTTTCTGAATAGCTGTGTGGACATTAGTCCAGGAAGAATGGATAGTACATGCAAAGACCGTGAAGTAAGAGTGTGCGTGCCTTACTCAAAGAAGAGCAGGGAAGTCCTAGGGCCAGAGCAGAGGAGAAAAAGAGACCGTGACAGGAGATGAGGTCAGAGCAATAGTCAGGGACAGATCATGTAAAGCCCATAGACTATGGCAAGGACTTCAGATTTTATCCTGGACAAGATGACAAGTCTTTGAAGGGTTTTAGTAAAGGGAGTAAGATGATCTATTTTATGCTTAATGGGGACCATTCTGACAGTAAAAGGGAAAACAGACTACCGAGGCAAAAGAAGCGGGAAACCGCTTAGGTGGTTTTCAAGAGCTGACAGTGACCTGGGCTAGGGTTGTAACAGTGGGAGTGGTTAGAAATGCTCTAGGGGGAGGGGACATGAGCCATCCATGATTCAGATACCAAGGTGAGAAAAAGAGGAGTCAAGGGTGAGTCCAGAGTTTTTGGCCAGAGCAACCAAGGGTTAGTGTTATATGCCAAGTGGAGACAGATTGTAGGAGGAGCACGTTTTGGGAGGGAAAACCAAAAGTTCTGCTTGGGACATATTAAGTCTGAGACATCTTTTCCTATTAATCGTCCACCAGGTGGAAATGGCAAGCAAATAGTTTGAATACGTAATTTTGGAATTCAGGGGAGATCTTAAGGCTAAAGATTAAATTTGGAAATGCATTATCCTCCATTGTTAGATGAGAACATCGCACTCATAGCTCAGAACTAACATGGATTTTAATTTTGACCAGAGATATGAGTTTTGTTCCAAATCGGTTTGCCTAAAACACCATCAAGTACCTTGCAGTGCCTAGGAGGTAGGGCGCTGGGAGCAAGGCCAGTTCCCTGCATTGGCTTGTGTGGCGTTGCACAGTGAGGGCACTGGTGAGCCAACAACAATGAATGTTGCACACAGAAACCCAACGGGGGAAGAGGGAAGCAGAAATCCAAATTGTTCTAGAACACATCCAGAGTAAGCAAGTAAAACTCATCGTCCTTTGTTTTGTGTTTTATATCACTGAGCAATTTGATTAAAACAAATCAGCAGGACAAAAAATGAAGTTGCTTTTCTGTGGGGAGACAAAATCAGTGAGAAGAATCAAGGTTGAGTAAATGTCCTATGGATACTCAGGGGAGAGAAAAAGTTTTCCAGAATAAGAAGGGAACTCTTCAGAATTAGTTTTCTAAAAGACAAGGTTGTTTTCATTTAGGGCTTTAAATGGGGTTGGGGGCAAGGGGCATATCTAAGGATAAATATCCCATGACCTGAGAGAATTTCAAAAGTGTTCATGATACATTTTTGACTTGATGTGGAAAATTTTCACAAAGGAATTTCCTTATGAAAGTAATTGGGTAAGTCATTTGGAAAGAGTATCCGTGCACATTAAGTCTGGCAACACTGATGTAATGACCTGGTTGGCTGTCATAAATTTCAGCCCATGCAACCACACTGGAAGGGAATCTGTGTCTGCAAATGGATCGCCATTTAGCGATTGCTACAAGACGTGCGTATAGCCTACAGACTTTGGCTATAGGTGACGTGGGGATCTGTCCCAGCTGACGACTAAGCAAAGTTTCCGTACAAAGGCTTGTAATTCTGGACAGTGGGGGACTGCTCTCTGGGAGCTCATTATGCTGCAGCTCCTCATTGACTGATTGAGCCTTTCCTGCCCAACTCCTTCCTTCCCTAGTACTTTTGCAGGTGTCAGACTTACATCAGAGTCTGAAAGTCTCCCTCAACCGCTCTTCTTCCTTTTCCCTTTTATCTTTCATAGGCACTATCTCCAATTAATATCTTGCACTTCTAGCTCTGTCTGGGCATCTTCTTCTGGGAAGACTCAACTGACATATGCTGCATTAACTTTCACTTTGTAGTTTTGGGGAGCTCACAGATAAGATACAGGAAAACAATAAATAAGCCTACTTTTATAACTTCTCATTTATTCATATTTTCCCCATTTATTTATTTATTTAATAATTTTTAACATTTATTCGTTTTTGAGAGACAGAGACAGAATGTGAGTAAGCGTGGGGGAGGGGCAGAGAGAGAGAGGGAGACACAGAATCTGAAGCAGACTCCAGGCTCCGAGCTGTCAGCACAGAGCCAGATGTGAGGCTTGAACGCACTGATTGCAAGATCACGACCTGAGCTGAAGTTGGACACCTAACCGACTGAGCCACCCAGGCACCCCATATTTTCCCCATTTATATCAATTTTTTAAAAATGTGTATTTATTTATTTTGAGAGAGAGAGTAGGGAAGGGGCAGAGGGAGAGAGAGAATCCCAAGCAGGCTCCACACTCAGCGCGAAGCCCAACATGAGGCTTGATCTCATGACCGTGAGATTGCGACCTGAACGGAAATCAAGAGTCAGACACTTAACGGACTAAGCCACCCAGGCATCCCTATACCAATTTTTGATGTACTCTGAGACATTCCTTGCCACTAATACCTGATTTTCAAGTTTCTGCTCTGATTAGGCCCCCTGGACTCTTTGTCAGAGAGAATTTGGCATTTTTTTGAAAGAACACTAACATTTTGGAAAAATTAACGTTAAAAAAGTATACATCATTTAAAAGATAAATTTTTCTCTTGACAACTAAAAAATTGGAAACTGTTACCAAGTATTTTCCAATCTTCTTTGGAGTTCCCTGACACAGAATTTGTTCCTATCAAGTATAAATGCTTATTCTCTAACTCTAGCAGGTTTGGGGAGGAAAGGCTATGATGGCAAGTCTGAAAACAGTTGGAAGAAAGTTGGGATGGGTTGACTTCCAATGAGTGTCTCAATGGAGGGTTTCTTTTGAGTAGTTTGCCTGTTTTCAATATATCCTTACCATCCTTAACCCTGTAGTGCCATGCATGATTCCTGTGTGAGAAAGCATGTAAGATCAATTATCTTTCTTTCTTTTTACTGCTGAACAGAACCCTGCCGTGGGTTTGGATCATGAACCCATGACATCAACACAGACAGGCCAAGTATGAAGAACACTTCACTGCGGAGGCAGAGCCTGGTTTCTTACTCTGGTTTGGCCGTAACTCCCTGTGTGACCTAGGCCAATTCACCCAAGCTTTCAGAGGCTCCCCTTCCACGTGCGTGGAATGAAGGGCTAAGACAGCAACCTCATGTATGACTGCCTTTAGCTCTTATTGTCTATAATTTGGTTAATTTGAAAAGGAATAAAATGTACTTAGAGTCATAGTGTTGCACTATTTCTTCTTTTCTGAACAACAAAACACTAAAACATGTTTGGTTTTGCCAAGACCATTTTTGCCATATTTAAACCCCTTCCCCTGCTTTGTGGGATAATCTCGACAAACTTCGAGGAATCGACAAGCCCCATTTCCAAATCATCTGGAGTAATTAATTCCAGTGGTTGGAGTTAATTATGATGAGGCAATTCATAAAGTATACAGTAGAAAAAAAAAGCAGCAATTGATGAGACTTCATCAGCAGTGGGATTTTTTTCAAAGGCATTCTTCTGGCAATGCATTGCAAAGTTAAACATATGTGTGCTTCAATGGCGGGAAAATAGTTTATGAGGTTATCATTAGGTATGGATATGAATTATGTGCACATGGCCCAGTGTCTATTTTTGCAGGTAAGATACAGATTTAATTGGTGTGTAACATGGGAGAATGAATGACTATAGCAGAGACCATAACTCCATCATAGTTTTTATGTATAAACTATAGTATATTTACCAAAAAAATCCATTAGTAAAATGGCATGATATTATGAAATAATATTAATATCAATATGAAAAATTAACAGGAACACATTGAGTATAAAAAGGGCAATTTGGGAAACACTCTCAAATCTGTATTCTCAAAATAAAGAATTTGCAATAATGCGATAACAGACTATATTTCTGTTTTATGATTCTGATAATAAAGCACTTAGGTTCCACTTTCATGGTTTATGCTGTTATCAGAACCCCCCGATATAATTAGATGGCCTTATTTTAGATAATTACTTATATTTTCTTATTGCATAGTGAAAATCCCACTGGTAACAAAACCTCTATATCTTAAATCTAAGAGATATGTTGCTAAAATAAGCCAGGAAAGCCCTGCGATCAAGTTCACTCACAGTAAAGGAGCCAGGATTTTTGTAAGCTCATTAATAATGATAATATCACTCCCTTGCATTTTACATTTTTTTTTATAGTTTGCAAATTGATTTTACTTTTGTGATCTCTTTCGTTTTGTTTTCTTAGCACCCTGTGAGGCAGGTGCTATTATTCCCATTTTATAGATGGAGAAGTTCATGTTAAGGAGTTATGGGCATGTTAAATGGCAGAGCAGAGATCCACACATTTATCATCCTGCTCTTTTTTAAAGCCATTCTACTCACAACCTTGGAAATTACAAGAAAAACCATCTAATTATGAAGCCTCACGTATATGGTGTGCTTTGCAATGTTGCGTTTAAAAGCTGATGATTAAATTATTATTAAATCTATTCCTGACCCTTTCTCAGAGGTGCCAATAGTTCTACCTTGGAGCTGGAAGCCTGAGTTTTTCATTTTAATTTTTATTATTGAAGTATAATTGGCATACGGTATTATATGAGTTTCAGGTGTACAACGTAATGATGCGACAATTCCATAATGTTTACATTATGCGGTGCTTATCATGGTAAATGTAGTCACCACCAGCCACTACACAACATCGATACAGTTATTATTGACTGTATTCCCTATGCTGTACTTTTTATCCCCATGACTTATGAATGGAAGTTTGTACATCTTAATCCCCTTCACTTCTTTCGCCCAACCCCCCTGCCACCCCCCATCCTGTCTAGTCTGGCAACCACCAGTTTGTTGTCAGTATTTATGAGTCTGTCTCTGTCTTGTTTCTTTGTTCATGAGTTTTAAACCAGGCTTTGTTGTTAACTGGCTTTGAATCCTTAGCCACATAGTTTGCCCTCTCTGTAATGGTTATAGGATGTAATCATTGGCTCAGAAAGTTTGCTTCTATAAGAACAAGCTAAAATAAGCTTGCGTAAGATATTTCCTTTGAAAATTATTATATCTGAAAAGTTTTTTCCTCTAACTTACATAAATCAGGCAAACAGCCTATTTTGTTGAGGTAAGGAGAAAAAAAAAAGCAAAAGCCGCAAACTGAGATTAGCTTAACAATGTCTTACTAATTTTCTTATTCTTTATTTAGGAACCAGAGCTACAGAAATGTTTTATTTATTGCGAGTAGGGAAACAATTCCCAGTCTTTTGACACTAATATAAGTGTGTTTGTTCACATATACTATGCTAAATTTATAGAATTACTTACAAATGGTACAAATGTACATACTTACCACTAAGAGTGTGAATGGAGCTAAAAAAAAAAAACCAAAATAATTGTTAAAATGCTGGCCACCCCTCATGAAAATATGGATTCAAAATAAATTTCAAACTTTCTTATGAACATAAGCATTCACAATTTGCTTTTGATTTTTGTCACATTTCAGATAAGAAGTTGTCAGTAAAAACGTCGCTACTGTAATGATGTATTTCAGCTCAAGTACATACATATCTTCTTATATATTTACACAAGCCTTCCCCAATTTTGCCCCCCAAAAATCCATGTCTTAAAGATAGCTATTGTTTATTATGGATAGGGAACTTGTGTATATTATTTACTTTTGTCTTGTAAACAAACTTGCAACTGATGTATTCTTATCTCAGTTTTGCATATAAGGAAAACAAGATCAGTAGTAAATCCAAGTATACCCGCTTCTCCAGAGAAGCTGGTTTCATTAACCCCAAAACCTTTGGTCCAATTTGCAGTCTATTGCTGTAGCCTAGCCTAGTTCTAGATGTAGAAATATCGATGTGCTAGGAAATAGGAACACTAGTGTGGTAGAAATTTCTATGTGATGGTTCTTTCTGGAGAATAGGAAAATTCTGGGAGTGTTCATGAATAGTCCTCAGAAATAACAATTTTCCCCCTAAGAAGACAATTTCTTTTATGGTTGGGGACAGGCATCAGTTTTCTAAACTGATGTGCCTTTGTGTTCGTTTATGTATTCTGTATCTCCGTCCATTGGCAGACACTTCTGGGCTTCCCTTCACCCCCCAGCACATGATCAATTTTTCATGGGAAGAGGCATGACCTAGGACACTTGCCTATTTTATATATAGAACTATAAAGATAACGATACCCTCCAGCAAATGAGGAAACCTGTGAGCTGTAAATGCCTGTGTCTCCAACTAATTCACAGAATTCCCTCCAAGGGAGGGACTTATTTTGCATTTGAACTCCAAAACACCTTTCAAGATTGTTAAACTTAACACCAGCCTGAAAATCCCAGTCATGCTGGAGATCAATTAACTGCATCTAGTGCTCGACTAGCTCCCCTTTAAGATGTTTGCATTTTAGAGTAAGTAATTTGGCCATTATCACATTTGCACCAAATAAAAACACATTATTATTTTGTATGATAGAAAGGTCATTTTTAATATTCAAATCCACCAGAAGCTTGCTCCTTTACTTTCTAACCTGATCTACTAGTCAGATATCATCATATTTTTCCTCTTTATCAGTTTCAAATCTCAGCCTGTCTTCCTCTCCACACTTGTTTTATTTGATTTCATTCTTTCCATTACACAATTGCTTTCCTCATTCCCACATTGGGATTTAAATGCTCTGATACTCCCCTTTACATATATCAAGCCAACTTTCTCAAATTACATCAAAATTCATTACTTCACTACTTGATTACCTAATTATTTGCCATTAACTTTAATATTTTAAAATAATAATCTCTTATGACAACAATTGATGTTCATTGTGGAAGATTTATACAATTACATAAGGGAAAAAGAGAAAATAAGAAACACTGCAGTATCATCAACCAGAAATAACCACTGTTGTGGTATGTAGTTTTTCTTTATTTCCATGGATACTCTTATTTACAAATGGTATAATAATGAATCAGGCTATATAAAAACTATTGTGTAACCTTTTCCCACAATATCACATGAATATATTTCTATCATCCTAGATATTATTTTTCAATCTCATTCATAATGGGTTTATAATTTCCCATTATATGGATATATACAGTTTATTCAATCATTTCCCTATTGTGGGTTTGAGGGTATTTCCATGTTTTTGGCTATTTTAAATAAGCCTATGATAAACACTCTTGATAGATAAATCTTTGGCACACCTATAATCATTTGTACATAGTTTTAGGATTACAAGAATTGATATATTTTTCCAAAGTTTCATCTAGCATAGTTGTACCAGTTTATACTCATTGAGAGTATTGATGGTTCCTTTAATACTATTTCTTCATCATCCCCCCAAATTATCAATTTTAAAATAAATCTGCTAAGTAAAACTCATTGATTGAATCAGGATCTATTTCACTAGCTGAAAAAATAGAACTGAAAACATTTTCTTGGTCTATCTTTAGTTTATGCATGTGTGTGTATTTTATTGCCTGTTCATATTCTTTGCTCATTTGTTTATTGGAATACATACGTTTTTTTTTAAAAGTAACTTGTAAGAAACGTCCATGTGTTAAAAATAGTAAAAATTTAATGTCATATATGTTATACTTTTTCCAGCTTTTTATTTTATTATTTTATTTTCAAATTTTAATTAATGATTTAATTAAAATTTAAATCCAAATTAGTTAATATACAGTGTAATAGTAATTTCAGGAATAGAATTTAGTGATTCATCACTCACATGTAACATCCAGTGCTCATCTCAACAAGTGTCCTCCTTAATGACCTTCACCCCTTTAGCCCTTCCCCCCACCCAACAGCCCTCCAGCAACCCTCAGTTTCTTCTTTGTATTTAAGAGTCTCTTATGGTTTCTCTCTCTCTCTCTCTCTTTCTCTGTTTTTATATTATTTTTTGTTTCCCTTCCCTTATGTTCATCTGTTTTGTATCTTAAATTCCTCATATGAGTGAAGTCATATGATATTTGTCTTTCTCTGACTAATTTCACTTAGCATAATACCCTCTGGTTCCATCCATGTAGTTGCAAATGGCAAGATTTCATTCTTTTTGATCACTGAGTAATATTTCATGGTAGGTATATGTGTGTAGGTATATATCTTCTTTATCCATTCATCAGTCAATGGACATTTGGGCTCTTTCCATACTTTGGCTATTATCGATAGTGTTACTATAAACATGGGGGTGCATGTGCCCCTTCGAATCAGCACTCCTGTATCCTTTGGATAAATACCTAGTAGTACAATTGCTGTGTCACAGGGTAATTCCATTTTTTTTATTTTTTGAGGAACCTGCACACTATTTTTCAGAGTGGCTGCACCAGTTCGCATTCCCAGCAGCAGTTCAAAAGGTTTCCTTTTTCTCTGCATCCTTACCAACCTCTGTTGTTGCCTGAGTTGTTAATTTTGCCATTCTGACAGGCGTGTGGTGGTATCTCATTGTGGTTTTGATTTGTGTTTCCCTGATGATGAATGATGTTGAGCGTCTTTTCATGTGTCTGTTAGCCATCTGGATGTCTTCTTTGGAGAAGTGTCTCTTCATGTCTTTTGCCCATTTCTTCACTGGATTATTTGTTTTTTGGGTGTTGAGTTTGATAAGTTTTTTATAGATTTTGGATACTAACCCTTTATCTGATATGTCATTTGCAAATATCTTTCCCATTCTGTCCGTTACCTTTTAGTTTTGCTGATTGTTCCCTTCACTGTGCAGAAGCTTTTTATCTTGATGAGGTCCCAAAGTTCATTTTTGCTTTTGTTTCCCTTGCCTCCAGAGACATGTCAGGTAACAAGTTGCTGAAGTCGAGGTAAAAGGCTGACCTGATTTCTCCTCCGGGATTTTGATGGCTTCCTGTCTTCATCCATTTTGAGTTTATTTTTGTGTATGGTTTAAGAAAATGGTCCAGGTTCATCCTTCTGCATGTCACTTTTCCCAGTTTTCCCACATGCCCAGTTTTCCCAATACCATGTGCTGAAGAGACTGTCTTTTCCAGCTTTTTTTTTAAAGGCTTTCAATCATTTTGTTTCAGAAAATATGTGGAGTTCATATTTTCTTTTGAAGTGTCTTTGATGTCACGGTTGCTAACACATTTCAACCCTAATATTATATACCTTTTCAGCTATAGGACAGTTTCTAGCATTTTCATGATTTTATTTTAAAATTTAGATTTGCATTATTTAAAAGAGTGCAGGAACTAATAATAGATTCAAAAGAAAACAGAGGGAGAGACGCAAGAATCCCCCTTAGTCCCCTCCATCCCACGAGGATCAAGGCTGATAGGTAGGGTTTGATGGTGAAGGGACATGACCTTAGAGAAGGTCAGGGTTAGAGACTCATATTGTGGAGTCATATGGAGAGAAATTGCATCAGCACCAAGGGAGGACGTGCCAAGGAAGGGTGGTGAGAGCCTGGTGAACACCACTTTGCCTATTCCCCTGACTGAGGTTCGTTGCATGGGTGTTGTCCATCAACAACACTCATTTTAGGATCATTTCACGTGCTCCAGATTTTGCTGAGTTCCATCCAGATGAGAAGACTACACTTTGCAAAGGCATTCTTTTCTTCTTGGAAAAGAGGAAAGTGTCTGATAGCTAGAGGCACAGAACAGTATGGAAAGAATAACAAGACGTGATTGTGCCAGGGTAAAATCCACCCTAGACCATTTATTGGCAGCATATGTCCCCCTTCAATAGCTTCTCAGGCAAGAACCGGTCTTAGTCATGATTGTATCTTCAATGCCCGAAATGTGGTAGACACTCAATTTTCATCCAAATGTATGAAAAATGGTGTATGAAGGAATTGTGTTGCTTTAATACCTGTAGTCATGTTTTATTTAATTAATTTCTGCTAAATTAAAAATGATGGAAGTCACTGGCTATAAAAATAGCATGCTATTTACTTATTTTTAAAAAACAAGTGTAACATTATCATTGAGACAGTGATATAATTTCAGTGTATCATCTCAACCTCTTAATGAGCAAAGATGAGCATATTACTTTAAATCAAGTGGAAGAGGCCAGAGGAAAATCATAGTTATAAAAGTTATATATAAGTATAAAATTATATCAAATAGTTATTGGACATTTACTATGTACCAAATACTATCTTATATGCTTTATGCATAATATTTCATTTTTCTTTATTACTATTACTTTGGTTCATATTAAAATTATCAGTTTGCAGATGGGGAAACTGGGGTATGAAAAAGTTCAGAGAAGCATAATAAAATGAAGGGAGTGGATCAGAATTTGTGCTTTAAAAGTAATACGAGACCACCTAGACATAGAAATCAAAGCAGTGGTATCATTCTATTCAATTACACTTTGCACTAAAGTATTTGTTGATTATCTGCTATGTGGCTAGAACTGTACTTTGTAGTGAGCAGGGACAACATGATAAGCTGCTATACAGAAGTACTTATGCCATGATTTAAAAGAGCACCACTGTTCTACCCCACCATTCGATAATCAAAAGTTAATGTAGGACAAGTTTGTTCCAATAATCAACAAGAAAGTTAGTGTATATAAGAGTTTGCAATCTGTTTGTGGAGAGTGTGTAAAACACACACACACACACACACACACACACACACACAGTTTCCACATGCAAAAGGCTCCAGTTATTGTTTAGGAAAACTTAAAAAAAACCATAAATCAATGCAACAGTACAGGAAAATCAGTAATGTGATAAGCAAAAGGTACTGGACTGACATTAAATGTTCTAGGCCATCAGGCAAAAACGATGGGGAAACGTTTAAGGGAAGACTGGGTCTTTAGGGCCTTTGTGGAATTTTAGACATTTGAATAGCAGACAGAAGTTGAAAGAAGCCCTCATCATGTTTACTCTTAGGAAATTGGAGGGAGATTACTGTTCTGATATGTTGACTGATTTTTTTTTTTAAATTTTTTTTTTTAACGTTTATTTATTTTTGAGACAGAGAGAGACAGAGCATGAATGGGGGAGGGTCAGAGAGAGGGAGACACAGAATCTGAAACAGGCTCTGGGCTCTGAGCTGTCAGCACAGGGGCCCGATGCGGGGCTCGAACTCACAGACCGCGAGATCGTGACCTGAGCTGAAGTTGGCGCACAACCGACTGAGCCACCCAGGCGCCCCTGTTGACTGCTTTTATATGTACAAGTCCCCCCTTTCTTTATTTCTGCAAAGGTTTCTAAAGTTTGATACCACACTTTAATTTGCTGCATATAATAGGGAAAAAACCAATAAAGAGTGGCTTAAACAAGTAACAGGGTTTATTTTCCCTCATGTAATGAGAATTCCAGAGGTAGAAGTCCATTGCTGGTGAGGAGGTCTCCACATATCATCAGGGGCCAAAACTTTTCTACATTGCTACTCTACCATCCTTAAAGGGTGGCTTCATTTTAATACGTGGAAAAAAAAAAGGCAGCTGGTTGTCAAATCTTCGAGGCAGAAAGAAGGGGGAAGGATAAAGGACAAAATCACAAAGGGAACAAGCTGGCGAAGACTGTCCTATTTAAAAAGACCTGCCCAGAATCCCTACCCAGAAATTTCTGTTTAATTATTACTGGCCAGGAGTGTGTAGCAGGAACACCTCTCACTACAGGAGAGACTGGGAGTGCAGATTTTTAGATGGGCACCCTTAACACAATGAAGGTTGTCTTTGTAAAGAAAGAAGGGGAGACTAAGTATTGGATGGGCAAATAGCAGTCTCTGTTATTCACTGGGGAGGAATTGGAGGGTCACCGTTTAAGTAAAATGTGCAGATTCCAAATAATAATAATATGTTGAGTAGAATATTAATGATCTACTTCATTACTTCACAGGGTTATTGTTGAGTATTAAATGAAGGAATGCTCAAGAAGTCTTAGCCATGATTGTTAGTTACTATGAATACATTTAATTTAAATGAGGGAATGCCTATAAAGTGTTGGACAGAGCAAATGCTCAAGAAATATGAACCATGATTCTTTGCTCTCCTGAATTCTTATGTAATTCCTTACTTCCGCTTCATAAATGATCTGAGTACAAAGCTAGGCAGAGGTTCTTATTTCCCATCTCCATAGTTATGACAGGTTGAACCTTAAGGAAGATGGCAGTGCTTTCTAATCACGTAGCATAAAACATCACTTACGAAGAATGCTTTGGGAAGCTGTAGCAGGTGATAGTATATATCTGCCTTGCTGGGATGTTCTGTTTTATAACAGGTTGATTCAGGAAGGTTTGTTGGAGTAAAAATTGCTATAATGAACACCCAATGTATATGAGACTATTTGAGAATACTTGGTTAATATTAACTGTCTTACATTCTGAAAGACATAAAAAGAATAATGAATATAAAAGAAAACATGCTTTCAAAAACTGATGGGACTTGGAATGATTGAATCATTGAATTTTAGTGCTGGAAGGATTTTAGAGGGGAGACTGAAATTCGGAATGTATGGAGTGAATAAGTGAATTGCAAAAGTTGGCAAATAGATAATGGCATTTATTATATCTTGTCTCATGAAGTCATATCAAAGTAGGACATAAAAACCCTTTGCAAGAGATAGTGTTATGCTTTATTTTTCTCATGTAATTGGCATTATAATAGTTTAGTTGTGATCTCAACTATAACAATGAAAAATATGGATAGTCTTTGTTAGGTAAATTGATAAAAAATAGTGATATGATATCAATAGCTAGGATACAGGCTTGATTTTGCATTTGTTGTTTGTTTGATCTCTGACTTTGTGAGATTTTACTCTTCACTTTTCTTTCAGTTAAAAAGTAAGAGTCAAGGGGCGCCTGGGTGGCGCAGTCGGTTAAGCGTCCGACTTCAGCCAGGTCACGATCTCGCGGTCCGTGAGTTCGAGCCCCGCGTCAGGCTCTGGGCTGATGGCTCAGAGCCTGGAGCCTGTTTCCGATTCTGTGTCTCCCTCTCTCTCTGACCCTCCCCCGTTCATGCTCTGTCTCTCTCTGTCCCAAAAAAAAAAAAAAAAAAAAAAAGTAAGAGTCAAGAATGATCTCATTGTGACTTCATCTTAGAATCTAAGGCACTTTGCAAATGACTATGTGACATTAGCAGGTAATTTTAACCACTCCAAACTTTGGTTTGGCTCACCTTATATGGGAATAGATGTAGTACCCACCTCATTGTGTTGTTGAGATTTACATAAGATAACACGTTTAAATACATTACAGAATATACACTGTGTGCATTCACTATTATTCGTATGAATGGTAGTATTATGAGTATAATAAGTGGCATATGCCTGACACATCCAAGAGATTTTGTTGCATTGAAAAGCAATAGATTTTTCCACGGAGGTCCTCATGTTCTGTGAAAGTAGCCATTTTATTACTGTCTAATCTTTAAAAGAAATCCTCTTGACTTAAAGCACAATTTATCTCTTGAATCTATTTTTATGTGGGGATTCTCGATATGTGAGTGTTAGTAGAACACACTCTAATGGCATTTGCAAGAGCACAACTTACAAAGGACCACCTTAGCCTGCAGATCACAGATAAAAACAGCTGGAGCTAACATCTGTGCCTTACAAATCTTTCAAAGTCATGACAAAACCAGCCTGATTTCATACCACAGTATGAATTTCAAGTGGTGTATAGGAAAGATGCCTGGGAACCCCCACAATGCTAAGCACACAAGACCAAGGCCTGCTCCTTTCCCTCCACATTGGGAAGCTCTGATGAGGAGAGACTAAATGGAAATAAAGTGTGCACTTGACAGCTCCTAAGTAAGCATGAATTTCACCATCCCACCTTGATACAATTTGACAAGTTTGTGCCCTTTTAATGATTCTCACCACTTTCAAATTGTAAGTGGGAGTATGTCTGGCATCGATTACTCTGATTCATAGCCATAAGAGTAACAGGATGAATCAGAAGACCCAAAACAGGATGCTTTTCCAAAAATGCAATTTGTCTCCAGTTCCTTTGGCCACCCTGTAATTGCTAATGAGCTCTTCTGCCAGTTATAAGTCACATGTGCCATGACAGGTTTTCCTATATGATTTTCATTAAATGCTTTGGAATCCTGGGGCTGAAGGAAATTATGCAAATATAAGTTTTTATTACTGTTTTGTTTTTATTACTTTTCTCCTCTGGTTTTTATTGCCTCATATAATACAGGTAAATATGGTGATCACACATTGAGACAGGGGTTTCTGTTCTAATGTCTCTGCTCTCATGCTTTGTATTCAACCCATGTTAATTTAATTATCATGATTTCTTAGGCAAAGAGAGGAATGTAGACTCCATGCTGTCTGCAACTACTTCAGTCATTCCTTTACTGCCCGTGACACCATGTGAGACCTGCAGATGCTAAACAATCCCTCCCTGCACCAGCTCAAACAAAAAATGTTAACCATATGCAACTCCAACCTGTTTATCCTTAAGCAATGCAAAGCCATGCAGTGCTACAGACGGGCAGTGGGGGAGGGCGCGGGGCTGACACTTCATACAGGGTTGCTTTGTGAAAAAGCAGAGCACGGAATGGTGAGAATTTAGGGCAGGGAGAGTTGAGCTGGGCTCCTTTCTTCCAACTCTTCTTAACGATAAACGTAAGGGCTGCTCTGAAATTCTATTCATACGAGTAGAATTGATGAATTGCTACTTAAATATTAGCCCCTGGATTTCAGATTTGGAGTCTGAGGTACTTTGGGAGGACCATGCATTCTGAATGCCTATGTACCTTGAGACATGATCTATTAGCTACAGGTAAGAACTGAGACATCAGGAAAAAATTTAATTTAATTCATTTTAGCTCATATTTAATTTGAATGTAATTTTCTGTAGAACGTTATTTTGGGGTACAAGTCTTTTCAAAGCTCTCTTTTGAGCAGCTGAGATTTCTGAGAAACTTCTGAAAAAAAACCCAGGAGATTATTAGTAACAGGAAATTTAAAGGGCATGGGAAATATGTTAGAAAATAGGAAAGAATAGAACAAAGATTCAAAATGATATTAGAATATAGAGTTACAATCATAGTCTCTTTTTTCCTTCAAAATAGGCTTATTTATTCACAATATTTCTCCCCCTTTGAATTATAAAACAATCTGATCGTACTCAAGAGTATTCTGGAAAAAGAAAACAATGTTCCCTGAATCCAACATGTTATTTCCATTTCTTTTTAAGGCTATTCAAGTCTTGCATATTCCCTTTAAGACTTTGTTCCTCTACCAGTGTGATGCTAAGTGAAATAAGCCATACAGAGAAAGACAGATACCATATGTTTTCACTCTTATGTGGATCCTGAGGAACTTAACAGAAACCCATGGGGGAGGGGAAGGGGGGGAAAAAAGAGGTTAGAGTGGGAGAGAGCCAAAGCATAAGAGACTCTTAAAAACTGAGAACAAACTGAGGGTTGATGGGAGGTGGGAAGGAGGGGAGGGTGGGTGATGGGTATTGAGGAGGGCACCTTTTGGGATGAGCACTGGGTGTTGTATGGAAACCAATTTGACAATAAATTTCATATATTGAAAAAAAAAGACTTTGTTCCTCTACAAACTCTTTATCCTTAATATATCCATTACTTGAGGGACCCAAACAGATCTGGTAAGACAATCTTAGGGAAATTTTCTTTCTAAACACCTGGAACAAACAATCCTACAAATGCTAAAGACTGTGAATACGATATCATTAATTCCGCATTTTAGTAAAATGGATTTGTACATTTTCTAGTTGAATTCAGGGTGTATTTGTGATTTATTTTCAGTCATCCTATAGGCTGTCATCTTTATAAATCATGGTGTATGAGTGACAAACTGAATCTAGATTGAATGAACTTATATACTTCTGTCCAAGAAACAACTCCATCAGTCAGCACTATTTATTCATCTTTATGGCCTGAACCCTGAAAATGACAGACAGATGGAAGCAAAAATATAAAGAAAAGATACAAAACTATCCATACTTCAATGCATATTCCTAGAATGTGGTGGTTAAAACTCAGTTATGGAGTTAGACTGGTTTAGAATACCAGCACATCTCCACTCGCTAGTACTATAACCTTGTGAAAGTTACATAACTTCTCTGAGAATCAGGTTTATAATCTATGAAGTTAGGATAATATTAGGATCTAATTCATTGGGTCAGTACAGGGACTAAATGAGCCAATGGACATAAAAATGCCTAGCACAGAGCCAGACAGGCATATTATTATTGTTGTTATACTTAAGTGTTTGACATTAAATCGCGACATTTCCAATAGTGTGCAAAATGTTTGATCACAACTAAAATACAAACTGTTAGCCAGCAACATATAAACAAGTTTATACACTATGGCCAACTGGAGTTTATCCTAGGAATGCATGATTGGCTTACCACCTGAAAATCAATCAATGTAATATATCTTAGTGGTAGAATAGAGAATTAAAACTACATGATTACCTCAATAGATGCGGGAGAAGCATCCATTAATGCTTCATCATAAAAACACTCAACTAACAATTAAAAGGACCTTCCTCAATCTGATAAAATGTGTCCAGGAAAAACCCACTGCTAATATTACACTTCTGGTGATGGATAGAAACCAAGACTACAATATCTACTCTTGCCACTTCAACACTGTACTGGAGGTCTTAGGGCAATTAGGCAAAAACAAGAATTGAAAAGCACAGAGATTTTTGTTGTTGTTGTTTTAAAAGGCATAGAGATTTTAAAGGAAGAAGCAAAACTATCTTTGTTCATAGATGACAAAATCTTATTGAGAATTTCCCAAGAAATCCACATGAAAAATATTAGAATAAGTGAATTCAGCAAAGTTGCAGGACAAAAGATTACTATGCAAAAATCAGTTGTCTAAGTATCTGAAAGTGAAATTAAGAAAATAATTCCACTTATAATGATATCATAAATAATAAAATATGTAGGAATAAATTTAACAAAAGAAGTGTAAGACTTGCACCCTGAAAGCTGAAAAATGTTGTTTAAATAAATAAAAGCAGACCTACATAAATGGAAGGACATCCCATATTCATGTATTAGAAGACTTAACATTGTTAAAATGGCAATACTCCCCAATCGATCTACATATTCAACACAATCCCAATCAAAATCCAAGCTGCTTTTTTGTTTTTCTTCAGAATTTGACAAGTGGATCTTTAAATTCATGCGGCAGCACAAGGGATTCAAAATAGCCACAAACAATCTTGAAAACCGAGAACAAAATTGGAGGACTCACACTTTCAAAAGTTAGCTCAAAGCTAATCAAGACAGTGTAGTACTGGCAGAGGATAGACATATAGATCAATGGAATAGAATTGAAAGCCAAGAAATAGTCCCTATTTATAAAAAGATTTGTACAGACATTTCTTCAACGAAGATGTACAAATGGCCAATAAGCACAGGATGACATGCTCGACATAATTATTCATTAGGGAATTGCAAATAAAAATCATAATAAGATGCCACTCCATGTCCACTAAGGCAGCTTTAAAAAAAAGGCAAGAAAAAAGTGTTGGTGAGGATATGGAGAAACCGAAGCCCCAATACACTGATGGTGTTGTAACATAGTGCAGCTAGTTCAGAAAACGGTTTGGCATTTTCTCAATAATTTAAACCTCTGACTTGCCATTTCACTCTTTGGAATATACTCATGAGAAATGAATACTTCTGTCTAGAAAATACTTGTACATGAATGTTCATTAAAGTATTTATTATACTCCAAATGTTGAAGGGGTCCAGAAGGGGTCCTTCAACTAATGAGTGGATAAAGTAAAAGAGATATATTTGTTTAATATCACCATATAATAGAATATTACCGGTGACAGAAAGGAATGAAATATTGATCCATGCTGCAACACGGATAAGCCTTGAAAACATTATACTAAGTGAGAGAAGTCAGACACAAAAGACCAAATATTCCATTTATATGAAATGTCCAGAATAGGCAAATCGATAAAGACAGGAAGTAGATTAGTGGTTGCCAGCAGCTGAGGGAAGGGAGAAAGGAGAGTGACCGCTAAGAGGTATGATGTTTCTTTTTGAGATGATAAAAATGTCCTAAAAGTAGAGTGATGGTGGCTACACCACTCTGAATACACTATAAACCCCTGAATTGTATACTTTAATTGGGTGAATTTTATTTCATTTGAATTATATCTCAATAAAGCTGTTATAAAATTAAAAAAAAAAACTGATCATAAGTTTTCCTTTATTTTTTCCTTTGCCTTTCTATTTTGTTTTTTCCAAGAGTTTTTGTTCAGTCTGCAGAGTCCTGGGGAAATCTCCAGTGACTACTCCTTAAGAGTAGTGTAACATCCTCCAGTGAATTCGTTCCCAAGAGCCAACAGTTTCATTTGGCTTTTGAAATTTATCAAGGCAACCTGTCAGCGTTATTGCTTATCCTGCTTAATCACAGATCTAAGGGCACGCTGAGACTTACCATATTAGTGCTTTTGTTTTTATTTTTTAAAACAATCTGTGGTCAGTCGGAGAAAAAATTCAGGAGGAAATCTTTCTTTTGATGGTAAGATCTTAGCATGGAAACTTCAGTGCCTTGAACTTCAGGGAACATAGGCTAGGCTGACCAAAGCAGGATATAGGTTCCATGGGGGACCCAATATTATACAGTGTGATATAACCTGGTGGTAGCTAGTCCTGAATCCATTCAGGGTCTTTCAGTAGAAAACTCAAAGCAGTCTCCTATTAGAATGTTTACTTATATTATTTTAATATGGCTTTTTAGAACTAAGGAGATTAATATTAATGAGACTAAAATATTAACTAGAAGCACT
This sequence comes from Panthera uncia, assembly GCF_023721935.1. Lineage (NCBI taxonomy): Eukaryota > Metazoa > Chordata > Mammalia > Carnivora > Felidae > Panthera > Panthera uncia. The sequence continues at coordinate 39,374,302 of NW_026057586.1, read as the reverse complement.
CCCCACAAGAAAAGAAAGCTCAATCATTTTATAGAATGAAGAGGAGAGTTCTTCATATAGACAGGTAAAATATTGACTTGATGCTATGAGTAAGCTCTAATTCACTAATTGATGAATCAATAACTTATATTGTAATCATTAAATTACAGAATACTTTCATTATATTCACTACTGCAAATAAATGTTTATAAGTAGCTGCTCTGTTAGACATTATTTAATCTGAAACCAAATCAAAATAACATATTCTCAGATTTGTTATTTTTTAGCAAGAAAGTTAGAAAACAAATTTAAATGTTAAAAATAAAAATTACAGGTATAAATCGGAGAAGGTTGTATGATCATACCATCTCCTCTTCCTCTAGGTCACTTCTAAAAAGATAATAAAAGTATAAAATAGACTTGTAAGAACAAAGATGAAAGGACAGAAGAAAGCAGCAGATGAGGGATTTTAATATATTTTGGAAAATGACATTTGATGGGGTCATAAATGTGGAGAAAGCTAATCCAAAGGTCTTGTGACAAAAAGTGAGCTGATTTGCACCTGCAAACCTCTAATTACTTGGGATTTGGAGTTCTCAGTCTAGTGCAGGAAATGGTTGAAGATACTCTGAAAATCAGGGCTGGCTAGAAATACATTAACACACACACACACACACACACACACACACAGAAATGCATTAATGGTATCAGATTCCAGGAGTCTCTACTTGCCCAGTAAAGTCGGCTTCCTTCACCTTCCCCTTGACCAGGTGGAAGGCTTTGAGCTATTCTCTGAATAAACTAGCAGGTGGAGTCTCAGGACTCAAGAACATTGCTTGCCAATCAACAACCAGCCTTGTCTAATGACATGGATGTTCAAACATACTTTCCTACCGTGAATCTTAAATGGAAACAGAAACTGAGATAAATGTAACCTTATTTTTGGTGAAAGTCGAAAAGAGAAATTTAAAAAATAAAACCAAAAATAAACTTTAAAGAAATAGAGATAATGCTTGGAACAGGAGAAAATACTAAAAATCAACCAACCAACAAACTGAACTCCACCATCACCACCACCACCACCACCATTACCATAACGATAAAATTATGAAAATACTTCAAAAGTAAGATAAAAAGATAAAAAATGGGAAAATATGAGAAAAATCTCTCTCTATAAAGGATCAGTCCAAAAGATCTAACACTCAATAAGATTTGTAGAAAAAGATGGCACACAAAACAGAGTGAAATAATTGATTAATGAAAAGGCAATTTCTCTGCTCTGAAGAATATGAGATTTGAGATTCAAGACATCACAATGAATTGAACTGAAATTACCATATTCAGGCAAAACATTGGGAATGGCAGACACCCAGGGGGTAAAAGGCTTCAAATTCTTTGCACAATTTCATTTTCAATCCAGAATTCTCTACGTAATCAAACCATCAATCAAGAGCTTGAACATGCAATAAAGCCATTTCTCATGCATCTCCTGTGTATCTTATTTAAAAATCAATTAATTAATTAGTTTTAAACAAATTATCAAAGGATATACTTTGGCAGAACTAAGAAGCAAAGAAAAGGAAGATGAGGGCCCAGGGACAAAAAAAAAAAAAAAAAAAAAAAAAAAAAAAAAAAAAGAAGAAAA